>NW_008678697.1:0-8306 GCF_000695815.1 Acanthisitta chloris
CACACACACACACACACACACTCCTCCCTTCTCTCCCAAGGGAAATGGCTCAGGGTAGGAGCACTGAAGATGCAGCAGCATTAAAATTAAACTGGATGATAAATCATAACTGACAGCTCGGGAACAGGATTAAAGCTTCTGCCAGGGATTTATGCCTTCTTCTTATTACAAAGCTTTGGTCTCCCTCATGGGATTGGCAGCCTCTTCTCTGGCTGTGCCAAGTGTACCTCCAAAATGACCGTTTTATTCCTCAGCCAGCAGCTCCCAGGGGCTGGAAGAGAACAAGAAAGTATAAAAACTTCTGGAGATGGGTTGGGGCAGTGGCAGAGATCCCCACTGTGCCAGAAGGATGTGAGCTGCAGAAGAAGGACAGGGAGATTCCAGGCAGTGCCTGGGAGAGGACAGTGCCCCTGAAAGGGTCTGTGCCCCCCGAGGGAGCTGCAGTGGCAGCCCCAGAGCAGGTTTCATGTACATCCACATGTTCACAGCTGGGCACTGGCTGCCAGGAAGAGGATGTGTCAGAGCTCCTCACTAGAATCAAGTCACAACCAAGTGCCACTGAAACCCTGAGCCAAGTGGCTAGCCAGAGGTGTGCCTCTGAGCAGCAGAGCCAAGGGACCAAGGGGAAGGCAGTTCCTCCTGGCACAGGTTTGACATCAGCTGGAGCTGCCTGCGCTGCCCACACGTAACTCTACCCGCAGGGATGGAACAAGTTAGCAAATGTTAGCTGGTAAATAAGTTATCTTCAAAGAACTGTGCAAACATCAGTGCTGCTCTGCAAGACCCTGTGAGGGAGGCAGCTATCTCCCCCTCTCCAGATGGCTGTAAGAGGTTGGAGTGCTCTCATGGTTGCCCTTGGGAGAGCTTATAGGCACTGAGGGAGTCTCTGCTGGAGCGTGGCCCACTCAATATTTGCTGCCAACCCCCAGCCAAGGGTTCAGCCCATGAAACCATCTAATATCTTAAAGGCACCATTTACTGAGTAACAACATCAAAGACCTTTGTGTTCGTAAACCTAAACTGGCTCTTTATGAGAAGAACCACAGGTTTAGCATTTGAGCCTTGTGCAGACAGACTTGCTTTGCCACCTCCTTCCTGCCCCTGTGCTCCCAGGTTGGTGACACCTTTCTTTCCCAGGACATGTATGGAGGAACAGGCAATGCTGAGGAATTAGGCTTGAAGCCAAAATCATTGCCCACTCTGTGTGCAAATCCTGCAATGGCCTCCTGGAGGAAATGAAAGCTTCTTTCATTAGGAAAGCCAATGAGGTTACACTGGGGGTGCATTTGGCCCCAGGATCAAAGGCCAGGCATGTATTTTGCACTTCATTGTGTTTTACAGGTACAGCTACAAGCCACAGAGGCAGAGAAAGCTGCACCTTGCCCCCCTAGAGATGCATGACAGGTTAACCCCTCCTGTCACTCGAAAGAGGACAAGCACACCCAGGTGCTTCTAGCACAGAAGTTGTGAGGAAGCCCAAGACCAAAAGACCTGCTCAAAGGTAGCATAACCTTGCAAAGAAGGCACAGCAATAATTCCTCAGTCCTTTGGCCAAATTAATCCAAAGAAGGGTAATAAGACAGAGAGGACTGCCAGCAGGAAGGGCAGCTCTGGCCTGAGGAACCATTAGGAAATACAAAAGAATCCCAGCAAGACCAGAACAGAAGGTGGAAGAGGTGTGAAATTATGCAGCAATGTGGGCATGTACAACGGATTTGTGACAGTGTTTACATTTTTTGCTTTTCCTGTGCCCAGAAGCTAGAGCAGTAAGGACTGGCCTGCATATATGTGCATATATGTACATCTCTGCATGCAGAGACAGAAAGCATTTTTCAACCATTATTTCCTCAGTTTGTTTCTGTACAGAGGGAGAAGACCCAATCTTCCACACAACCATCATGAGGCTCTGAATGCTTGTAAGAGCACAGTGAGCACATTGGCTGGAATGAGTCTAGAAGCTTTAAGCATTGTTCTGTGGTTTCTTCCTTTTCCAAGTATCTTTGTTTCCCTGAATTCTGTCCAGGAACACAACCTGTAGTGCCCAAGGGCTGTGGCAAAGCCAGCTGTCATGACATTTCCAACTCAACCAGAAGTGCAGGAAATATCCCAAGAAAGTTTGTTTTTATAGGCTCCCAGAAGGCTTGCATGTGTCAGATATGCTTATCCAGACCAAACCCAGCCTTCCTGAAATTCATCCCTCACTAACATTAATGCTTTTTTCTGTGTCAGTTTGAGTGGTGTGAGATTTTTGGCAATCAGGGAGTAGCAAAAATTTGTTTACTGCTGTTTTGGAAAGGATACTGGTTTGTTTATTGCAAAGGAATATTTCATAACAAGTAATATATTGCAACCTATTCTTTTTTTTTTTTTTTCAGGAATTTCATTCACTGTAGGGTTTCTATGTAAAAAACTTGTGTTGTTCAGCAGTGGCCAACCACATAAAGCAAAAAGAAGGGAAAAAGAAAAAAGTTGATTTTGTAAGAATGTTATCCCTCTCTTGAGAAGTTCAAAGGTAAAATCTCAGACTGTTCAAAACAAGGGAGGACAATTAAACTGTCATATTTCCTGACTATTTTCAGGTATTAAAGTTTTACAGAAATGGTGACTCAATCTAAAATCTTTGGTTGATTCTATCACATATCCTTTTTTCTTGGCCCATCCACCTTAAGTAAATATTTTTAATTGTGCTTTCAGTGCAGATATGCACTGCAAGAAAGTTGAAATGAGTTTTCCGTTACCACTTAGCTGTCATCAGGCTTAAATAGTTTCGGCAAACTTTGATTGTCCAAAAGTGCACAAAAAGAAGACATTTAAAGGGGTTTCAATGCCTGACATTAATTTCCTTAAATATGGAAATATTAACCAAATATTTTTGTAGGGTTGTCTGTTTTGAGGCAGTAGGAGGTTGAATAAGTATTAAGCCCCCAGGTAAGATTCCTTGTCTAATGCAAAATAAAGCCACATGGGCCCACTGTTAATACAGAAGACACAATTTCTCAAAAAAACCCCAAAACAAAGCAAAGAACTTTGCTATGCATTCCTTCTTATGTGAAGATTTTTAAAGTCAGCAAAGTTTGTGTCCTCAGTAAAATACACAGAATTAGAAGATCTGCTGAGAGCTGCAGAACTCATCTCAGAAACACAGCTCTCTGGGCCCTGTTGTCATTATCTGATCCAGAATGCAAGATATATCCTGCATCGGAAGATACAATCTACATTTCCCAGTGTGTTAATAACTTGACCCCCTCCAAAGGTCCTGCTGTGTGTATTGAAGCTGTCTATTAATTCCCTTGTGGACTGCTGGTTTTGGTATTTAATCTCCAGGAGGAATTTAAGAAGGTCAAAGTCCCCTTCTTTGAGGAATGCCATACAAGTAATAAAACAAAGTACATTTGCCCCTCAAAGAGCTAGAAGTCTGGGAGCTATGTTGACAAGAGACCTTTGGACTATTTATACCACTATTAGAAAGAGGGGGAAGGGCAGAGAGATAGTTACTGTAGTTTAATAAGTATGGGAAGATGGTTAATACACATGGAGTTTCAGCCCCACTGTGACATTTGATTTATGTTAAATATAGTGAAGGGGTCAAGGTCTCTTTTCACACCACTGCAATCCTACAGACCCCCTTGGTCTGTGCATGGTGGCTAGAATGTGGACAATGTTTGATTTCTTAGAGTAAAGAAGTTTAGCATGTAACAAGAACTCAGCAAAGTTCCCACAGAGAGATCTGCTCAATCTGTGCAGGTAGGATATCAGCACAAAGCATCACTAAGCCCAAAGACCAAACAGAAAAATCCCTAAAAGGTGTATTTGACAGTACTGGCTCAACCCTAAACCCCAGCATCAAGCAGACTTTCCCCTGTCTGCAGAGGACTTTCAAGACAGCAGCATTAGGGACTCCCCACTGCTGAGATAAAAACAACCCAAAGCTCACACCAAAACATTCAAAGGCTTCAGTTTACCAGGTTATAATACAAAGGCTCCTTTGCTGGAGACCCACTAGGCATTTTATGCATCGTCTCACAACAGCCATGGAGGTATGGCCAATATAACCAAAGGTCATTTCCAAACATGCATCTGTTGCGGTGACTCTGGGCACTTCTGAGGTTGTTGCATGTGCAGATAGGTTCTTGGTGCTGGTACAGCACCCATGAATGAATCATGCCTCACAGAGTAGGGCCAAGATGGGTTGCTGATGTTACATGGTATTACCCCAGATCTCTGATTAAGTTACTGGACTGTCTAGCTCAGCTTTCCAAGAAAAACAGAGTAAATATGATAACACTGTTTGTTTATGGTTTTGTCTATCCATCTGTCCCTTCAAGCCTGCTGGCCAATTCCAATTAAGTTTTGGCAGTAGAAGATGCTTCAAGGGATCACATTCTTGAAGGCTGATTTAAAGTGCATGGGGTACAGAGAGCCTAGAAATACCTCTGCGAAGTAAAAGCTGCTCATAACCGCAACGTATTTGACTCCAGGAAATGCACTCAGCAAAACTGTGACTTTGGTTGGTTCTGTGACCTGTGAAGCTACTTCCCATGAACATTGGAAACCAGGGACAGTGACAGTGAGCAGTCTTGTGAAAGCATGAAAATCCCTTTAAAAAAAGACTGTAATGGCATTCACCCATAATCCTAGGGAGGAGACAACTTTTCAGCCTAGCTTTCATATAAAGATGAAAGTTAAAGCTGCAAACACAAATTCTCTACTATAGCTACAAACCCTTGGTGCATGGTCAAGAGTCAATGATGCAGGCTGTGCACCTCAGGGGAGGCAGCCTTCTCCCCCCAAATGTCTGAGGACATGGCTGGGTGCTGTCTCCGCTCGGCACCTTCGCAGCCCAGGTGTGGGCAGATAATGGCTTGGACTTCCCTTTTACTGCTGCTTTTATTTTATCTGCACTGAGATACCATCAGCGACAAGGCAAGTGTGGGGAGATTTCTTTGACAGTGCTCTCAGACATCTGATTACAAATGGCCTGGGCTTATCCAACGCCTCCCCTAGCTGATTACTTCAAAGGGACTGGCTCTCCCTTTTCTTGCTTCAGCTGCCCAAATAGCTCCTTTTCCAGAGCTCTGGTTTTGACCAGGCTTTTTACAAAATGCATCCATGTCACTGTCTGCATAGGGCTGGATCTGAGGAGGAATCTGGGCTTCTGGCCTGACAAGCCCAAACTTGGATGAGCAAACCTGCTGGAAATTGAGGTTTTATGAACTTTTCAAATCATTTTTGTGTGTTCATGGGGTTCAAAAATTGGATCAAGGTCATGAACCTTTCCCTTCCTCCTCCTCCTGTCATTTGAAACTAGGATTTTTTTCCAAGAGTGATTAGTTCCATTAAAAGAGTATTTTCCAAACTAAATGCGAGTTCTGTGCTACTGCATGTCCACACAGGAGAAGTGATGGAAGAAAACTTTGAAAGGAAAAACCCATCACCGTGATTAGAAAAATGAAGAAAAAATCATGACCCACTGAAGTTAGCAGCAAAAATATGATTGCACTCTATAAGACCAGGTTTTCACCATCTACTTCTTTTTTGTTTCATTGGAGTTTTTCTTCTCTCCTCTTCCTCTTGGGATCTGTGTTTGCTTTCCTTCAGCCCACTCAAAAGATTTTTTCCCCTTATTTTTGGATAGCTTTCTTATTTCCTTTATCCATAACTGTTTCTTAGACTGCTTCCCTTCGTTACAACTCGGGCTTCTGAAACATCTGAGTTGAACTTTAAGCAGGCTGAGAATGAGACAAAATAAATTTGCCTCTGGAAACTTCATTCTTTCCACAATTTTCTGTGGCTTTCGCCACCACGCCAGCAGAAAAATAGATGCCTTACATGTATTTTGAAAGGAACTTGGTTTGCAGGGTAAGTTGCTCACTGCCAGAACAAGCCAGTGTAGCTACAAAGCACAATGCACATGGATAGCAGGAGGACAGCACCAGGGATAATTTTTCCCCATTAGACTGGCTTTGCATGGTAGTGAGAAGCAATGACCACTGAAATCACCCCAGACCAGCCTGGTCTTCCAGATTGGCACAAATGGCACTGTCCCAAACACCTAAAGTTCTGTTAACGTTGGAGTTGTGACACTCATAGAAGCCATGTGTGGGATTTCTGACTCTCCCCATAATTCAGGAGATGAAACTCTTCTTTGCACTCTGTTTATCTCTCAGTAGAGGTGAAAGCCCGTGGTGACAGTGCATAGCTGCACTACCAAAGCACACGAAGGCACAATCCATGACCTTGAGAGTTTAACAACTTAGTTTAGTTGATAAAAGTTTAGTTTAACAGCTTAAAATTACCTTTTCCAGGTTACCAGTTAGGTTTCCCACTGCCCTCAAAGTGCATTTAGTGGTTTAGACCTGTTGCACCTCCTGTACTGGAGATGAGCCTTTAAGGGTTCACTGTAAAAAAAATGTTGCAAAAAAGTGTAATTTTGAACACCAACACTTTGCTTCCAAAAACTATTTGATGTAAATGGCTTCTGCCTATAAATCCTTGTGTGTATTCAAACTTTGGAAATTCAACTACCTTTCAGCTGATAGCCTGAGAAGTTGCTCTGCTGATGGTCAAAGAGCCTGAAATCCTCTGTGCATCAAGCATTAAGAAAATAATTCCAGTGCTTCTTCGAATCAAAAGGGCATCTCTAATAGTGTTCACCCCTTCATGTTCCCCCAAAGGTGGGCAGCAGTGCCTCCAGGTCCTGCATGCTGGCTGCTACTGGAAAGAGAGATGCTCTGAGCAGTGGAGCCCCACCAACCATGCTTGCTGGGTGATGGATGTGGTGTGCTTCAAGCTCCTCTCTGCTTGGGCCTGTTTCAAGTACCCAGGTTATCAGAGCACTGCCATTATAAATGTAAACTGCAAATGGAACATCAAACAACAGCCCCGTCCTGCACAGCATCACTGCCACGGTTTGGACAAGGAGGAGCTGCCTGATCATTTCCAGCTCTCAAACTGCTGGGGAAGGGCTGGGGAGTGACTGGGATAAAGAGCAGCATTCACAACAGCCTCCAACCCCTTCTTGAGGAGGGCTAAGGTCACGCTTTACTCCTACACTCAGCTTTGTTATATTAAGTATAATTCTCTTTACTTTATGAAAACAGGTTAAGAAGAAGAACTGGAGATATTTGGATTAATGTACAAGAACAGGGAGATTAGGAGGCCCTGTCAATTAAGGTGATCCCTTTAAGGCTCTGCCCTTTCACCTCTGGAGCTTGGCTTTAATTCCTGTTCAGACCGATGTGACTAAATCCTGTCTAATCTGACAGCTGATACAGGTCAGAAGTTAAGTGTGTCCAGGCAGGAAAAGACACTGTTCTCAGGGTCTCTGTCCACAGGACTCACCCTGACATAGCAGCCCTAGGCACCCCATGTGGCAGTGAGAGAGGCTCTGTGGTGACAGGCTTTTTTGGCACCTTCTGGTGCTGACTCTCTGAACTGGGATTGTTGCAAATCTTATCCTTCACTGTTTTGTCCCCACTGCCCTCCACGATGCTCTGGCCCCATGATTGTGTTGCAGGGCACGTAACACCTTGTTCCTCCCCACCACAGGGTTCACCCTGGCTCCTAGGGTGAGGTTTTGGTATTTTCCATGCATGGCTGTGCAGTGTGGCAGGTGCCATTTGTAAGCAGTGACCCTGGTCCAGGTGCAGCACGTGTTGTGCATGGAGAGAGATCAGGCAGTGCTATGCAAGCAGGCTTGGGGATCATCCCACCCAGCCCTGCAGACTCAGAGATGTAGCTGATATGGCTCATGTTACAGAGTAGATTGCCTCAGGGATCATCCACCCACCTCGTTCAGATACCTCTGTTGGGAGGAGTTGTGTTTGTGAGTGTCTGCCCCACTGCTGCTGGTGAATGGGGCTGATGGGGCTACCTCAGTCCCCTTAACCAGCTGTTGATGCCCTGAGGGCAGTGAGATGGATCTGCTTCTTGCAAAACCTAAACCAAACCAGAGCATTTTGTTATCTAAAAATGATTGTCATGTCCTAAGGAGGATGCTGAAGATGGTTTATTAGTTGTGAGATCTTCCAGCTTGCACAATAAACCACCATCAAAATCCATGCCTCAGCAGTACTGCTGTTAGTGCTGGCCAGTCAAAGCTGAGCAGACTAACTTAAACAAATAAATGTCTTATTTCTTAGCTGTATGAACAAGGAATAGTGGCTCTCCAAGGTTATGTTTTTCCCTGCAAATAATCCCTCTGGGCTAGGCTTGGGCCCTTGCTGGGGTCTGTTTTCTCTCTAACATCTTGCACCTGCTCTGGTTCAGAAGAGGACTATGAATCCCAACGAGACTGAGCAAGACAC
>NW_008678697.1:8334-36260 GCF_000695815.1 Acanthisitta chloris
TTTATGCTGAGAAAGCAGAAGAGCCTTATTCTCTCCCAGGTAGTTAAAAGGTATTTCTGGGTCAAAGCCATGCAATGGTTTCTTTCCACTTCTTCTGTGGCTAGGCACAGCGACAATGGGGATGGGGAGAACAGGGAAGTATAGGGACACAAGCAGGGGGGAGCAGGAGCCTAGGCCACATATCCCTAGGAAGTCCTCTTCTACTGGTTTGTTCCTACTTTTCTGCTTGTGACCGCTTTTTCATTTCTTCTTCCTCTTTTCTGCTTCCTGGGATCTGACAGCCTTTGCAGTTAACAGCCAGGCATGTGTCTCCACCTCCAGAACCATGCAACCACTGTGTGCCTTCAACAAGCCCACCACACAGGCTCCTTTTGCTCCAGCTGCAGAGGGTGAAGCCCTGTTTGCAGTCCTGCCTTGCAGGACTAATTTCATCAATGCATCAAGATTATTTTCCTGAGTGTCATCTGCAGGATCTGGGTAACCCTGCATGCCTAGTCTGGCTCAGGGGCAGTGCAGCGTTTGCCTTTCCCCATTCTGCTCCCCAGAAGCCACAACCCCAGAGAGGTCACCAAGCACAACCCTGGGCACCCCTAGAGTACAAAATCCAGCATGTGTAGAAGGATCCAGCCAAGAAGGAAAGCTTGGATCAGTGCTTCAATATTTTAAGAACAAGGAACATAGGAAGACAGATGTCATTTCTGAACCATCCAGACATGGAAAGGGCAGTTGCTGTAGTCAGGGTGGGTTTGCCTTACCCTACCTCCATGCTCAGCAGCTCATCTCAGCACATGGTCTAGATTAAGCCTCATTCTCTGTTTTAAGACATTAAATCATCACAAGTTCTCCAGTCCCCCAGTGGGCTCATCTTGGAAAATCTTGCAATAGCTCCAATTTCTGCCAAATCATTCAAATCTTAGCTTTTAACTTCTCTTTCACCCCAGGGGTTTGGCTTCCCCACTGGTAGAAGGATAAAGGTCTTGTACAAAGGCCTCGAGAGAGATGTGCGTGGGCTCACTGATGCTGATTTGAAGCAAAGATGGAGTTTACATAGGGGTGTGTGTATGTAAAACTCAGTGCTCCAGTTCACATCGAGGGCCACCCACAGACTCCAAAATTAATTATTTGCTCATATATTTTCCCCACAATAGGATTCATTTGTGAGGAGGGGAACACACACTCCAGGACTGTGGAACTTTAATGTTCAGACAGATGTCCAGTTTGTAAGTTAATCTGGTCCAAACTCACTTTTGAATGGTTCACAGCACTGAGCTGATGCTCTGGGAATGACCTGATCTCTTAGCTCATCTGTGATGTATAAAGTACCATTCTCAGGAGTGTGATACGGATTCCTGACACTGCCATCAGTTTTATGTTCTTAGATTAAGGAAGTCTTGGTCACTTTGTAGCCTTCCAGCAGACCGAGTGCCAGGATTGCACAGAGTGGCTGTGACCAGCTCACTAAGGCACATGGCAATGAGTCTAGTGGCTGTCAGCCACCTTGGCAAATAGCACATAGGAGCCAACCAGCACTGGGCTTGGTTGATGTATGTTCACACTACAGAGTGACAATTCTGGCACAGCAGAGGAGCTCAGAGAGCTAAGACATGCATATGAAAGCTTTAACAGCACATGCACAGCCATTCCTGCCTTGCCCAGAGGAAGCACTGAGACATGCACCGTGGCCAGTTCTGTGCTCAGGTAGCTGTGCTAGGGATACTCCATCTTACACCTTCCCTCATGGTGATCCATCAGTCTTGCATAGTCACTGCAAGGCTTATTTCAGTGCCACAAAAGCATTCTTAAATTCATTAGCAGATGTACCATATTTTACAAACAGATCCTTTAAAAGATTACTGAAAGACAATTTCATTGTCCAGCACAAACAGCTGCTGAGCAAGACACAAGCAAGTCAAAAATTAATAAAACATTTCCCTGACTAAATGGTGAAATGCTACATAGCACATATGTCATCTTATAAATACTCCTGTTGAATGAAGGAGTAAGCAAAGAGAAGGAAGGAAAATGTTGCCTGAGACCACCCCAGCCTGGCTGCCAGCTGCTGTTTGAGCAGCACACATAGCTGCAATTGCTGTATTTGTGCAGCAGAGAAAGAAGGGAAAGGATGTATGGGGAGAGAGGCTCATGCCACCCAAGCACAACTCACTTTAACCCAGGTCCTGCTCCTAGAGCCCAGTCCCTTAAACTCATCCAAATAGTCTGAGCACAGGCAGTCCCTGTGACTTTGTGGCTCAAGCTCCCTGGAGGCTGGCCAGGGATTAAGTCAGTAAATAATAACATTGCATTTTTTTAAAGTCTCGGTCAAGAAGATTAAAACAAAGCTTCATGGCCTAGTGTTTTGCATGCAGAGGTTAGCTGACTTACTAAAAATGCCTGCTGTTTCCAGGTCCTCTAGCTGGGTCTCTGTAGAGAGGGAGGTGGTGGATGAGCAGCTCTGGTACTCCAGGTTCATGGTGTTGAAGGCATCCATAGAAAACAGTGTCCTCACGAGTTTCAGAGCCCCACTGCAGCCTGTTGCCACAGAGAAGATCACAGAAGAGATAAGAATACACAAACCATGTTGTGGAAAGATGGGAAAAATACTCTTGAATGCTTAGAGTCTCTGATGTCATTTAGTACACAATGTTGGGGTCTGTGAAAAGTTCAGTGTTAAGCTGCTTCTCCAGAGAAACTTGCCATCACATGCATATCTCATCTGGTCCTTTATCCTCATGCTAGATCACTCCTGCCATGGTAATGTCCCTAAATCTGTGTCCCTCAGCTGTTGATTCAGCATGGCATAAAGAAGATTGCAGTGCCTTACCCCTGCGCATTTCCCTGTAAAAGAATATTCCTAAAGTGCTTTGAGATGCATGGATGAAAAGATCTGTTAATAATAATAATTTATTACTGTAAAACTACTGCTAAAGGTCTGACAGCTTTTCCTCTGTGATTATACACATAGAGGTTTACTGCAAAGTTACAGAACATCCCCCCAGGTTGATACTTGGCAAACCATGTCCCAGTCTTGAGCCATTTAATTTTTAATTTGTTTTCTGAAAGCTTGTGTTGGCCAATTTTAACCTGAAAAGTGAAGAAACAGAACCAAAACAATAATACCTGAACTGTACATCTGCACCCTGGTGATTTACAATGAAACGACTGTCTGGATTAGACAGACTATTGTTCTAGCAACACTCCACATCACCACTGAATGGGACAGAAAAAAATAAATAAAAGGATAGAAGAGATATTTTCTTTTATATGAGGGCATGGAAAATCATGGTAGCTTAGCACCCCTTCTCAACTACAGCTTTTCCCCCAGAGCAAGTATGAATCATGCAGACAGGAGCACAAATAAATCTTCATGCAAACTTGTGTCTGCAACGTCCTCATTCAGTTGGTGTTTGGCAATAAGTCAAACTGTGAAAATGCAGTAGCTGTTCAGTGAGGTGAGGAATGGTCAATTTTTTTACTACAAGAAATTAATTTAGAAAAAATGGTTTTCAAGAAAGAAATAGGACATGCACTTTCTGTCAATATGACATGCTCTGCATAGGCACTGTGATGGAGATGCTTCCTGTGTGCATTTGGTGACTCTGCTCTTCAGTGCTCTCTGTGTCCTGGGGCATCAGTGCAACTAGATACATTACTCACATGCTCTTTTCTGAAGCATTTTGACATGGATGGAATAAGGACAAGGACTTTCAAATGTCTGCGACCCATCAGTGACCACAGCTGCTCATTGTTGCACTTTGCCTGTCCCCTGGGGAAGCACATTAGACTGATCCAGCCAGCCAGGCCACCTTCCAGCAACTCTGGCCTGCCTTTGGAGCTACACTAGATAGGATATGGAAGATACTTCTCCCAGGCCCTGAGGCAACTAGAAGCAATTAAGTAGGATTAAACAGGAACAAAACAGGAATGATAGAATTGTTTCTGTTGCTTTTACCAGCACTGGAGTGGTATCTGATCATAATTGTGTCCTGTTTGCTGACCTGACCAGAACAGAGATGGATGTCCAAATAAAATAAAGCAACATTTTATGATCAGCTTCTAAGAAAAAGTAGTGGGGTGGGGATGGAGAATCAGGGCCTGTGTGCAGCACTATATGTAACTGGCTGATCAGTGCCTGGACTTGTGCTACAGTGTCCAACCTCATCTCCATGGCAGTGCCCTCATCCTCAGCCATGCAGATACAGGGCAGCTGAGACCAGATACACTCCCCTCACCTCAACAGCTCACACAAGCTAGTAAAGACCCATGATAATTTCTCCCTAACTTGCTCTTCAAATTTACTACCCACACCAGGTGTCCTTGGCCATGGCAGGGGGATTGGAACTAAGTGATCTCTAAGGTCCCTTCCAAACCAAACCATTCTGTGATTCTGTGATTATGATTCTATGACTTTACAAAACCATCCCCATACTTAATTCATTTCTGGGCACCCTCACCAGGACTGCATGTCTGGTTTTGGTCTCTTCCTGAAATTGCATTTCCTCTGCAGTGCATTTAAGCAATTGGACCTCGGTGGTGGAGAAAAATGAGGAGACTTTCATGTGAGAGTTTTTCAAAAAAGCAATGTTAATGAGGAGAAGCAGAGGGAGCATCAGTCAAACTGTGAGGTACAGTGAAAGATATTGCCCTCAGAGGTATGCTGCATTTTCTTTTTTTCTGTATGAAGGAAAAGCAGGGTAAGGACAATGAAGTATGATAACAAATGCATAGTATCACTGAAACCCCAGTGTGGAATTTTAATAGAACAAACCATTCTGCAGTCATATTTGAAAGTAAGTCAACTGTTGTAATACACAATGATGCTACTTTATGGGATGTTTGCCCAGATTTCATATCTGAAATCAGAAAATTATTTAAACTACTGTAGGTTTCAAAATGCTGCAAAATTCTTGACTCCGTTCTGGAAAGCCAGAGGTCAAAATTACACTAAAGCAGAAAGTTTAAGAGACAAAAGTTGTCACTTCAGCATCCACCAGTACAGAGATGGAGAGTCTAATTTTATTGCAATGTATTGCAGAATACAATATTTCTCTATAATGTGCATTCACTACATTCTTACAGGACAAGCTGCTCTTGGACTGTAATACTAGAGGAGTAAAAGGAAAGACCTAACTATTTCTTTTTAAAATCAATGATTCTTTAAATTGTTGGCATGCTCAGAGTAACCCAACAGAAAATGGAGCAAATATGTTGACAACAGCAAAATTAATGACTGCAGGAGTCAAAAAAAGCAAAGACGCAAAATAAGAGAGAAAACTGAAAACTCAGTATTTGGAAAAGGTGTCCAAGAAGGTGACATGGTCAACATCAAGGCTCTGGGCTGACAATATCTGCTGAAGTCAGGAGTTTAAAATTGCTCTGCCAATAAACTGCAGCTTCAGCAGTGACACTGCCAGAAGAAAAACCTCTGGCACAACAGGTACAGCACCAGATTTTTATAAAGGATGGAAATTACCCAAACAAACTGAGACTGCTTAAACTGTAAAATTAAATTTAAAGAAATATACTCATTCTACTCGACTCTGTGCAGCTGGGATGCTGCAGTGACTCTTGGAGTGCTGTGATTTCTGCCAGAATAGGGACCACAAATTCTGGTGTTTCAACTGAAAAAAACCAAGGATGCTTTTAAAGGCATTGCACTTACACTGAAGCTGCTAAAATGATGATAAAAACTCATCAGTATAAATGAACTGAGCATGCACAGCACTTGATTAAGAATGTCACCTTGAAACATCAAATATTTTTTCTCTTATATCCTGGATCCTATCTAGCAATGATGAAAAATCAGGAAAAAACAGCTGAGAAAAACAGGGTGACACACTGTCTTACACATGTATCTACCTATAGACTACACTTTCACTACATTCTTCAGCAAAAAGGCAAAACTTCATCTAATCAAACCAAACATGTAATTGGAAATGCCTCAGTCAAAAACCTAAAATGCTTTATGCATATAAACATTTTTGTATGTTTCATGCATAAATAAAATCAAAGGTTGTCACATCTTGTTATGAAAAAGTTGAGGATAATCTGGAACTTCTTAAGACTCATGAAATCTCCCAAGAAAAGAAGAGCAATCTGGACTTAGAAACACTCCAGAAAAGATTAAGCTAAGTCTTGATTCATTTAGCAGATGAGCCACTTTTCAGTTAGAAACAAAACATATTAAATGACTAGGAATGTCATAAATATGTTATGCTTCAGCTGTATTAACTGGCAGAAATTGTACTTATATTTCCAGTAAGCTATGTGAGTGCTGAAAGAATATTTTCAGGACTCCAATTTATCCCTTCACCACAGACATCCAATATTACAGAGCAAATATGAGAAGGTGTTACTTCATTTTTCTCAAATAAATTATTCAGGATATGCATATTTGTATGACAACATTAGAACATTAGCACATATGCTGCAATATTACTGTGCAAGAATGAGTGATAAAAAAAGAGATTAAAATTAAAACTTCAACTTTTTATTTATATTTCTATTAGGATTAAAACCAACCTAAGAGTATAACCAACTCCTATGTTTTTATTTTATTCTTCATGCCATGAATCAAAGCAAGAAAAAGTAACCAAAGGAAAGGCAGGACAAAATAAAACTTTGCTTGACTTCTGGAAATAAATTCCCCCCAGACTCCACAAATCCTGCAGTCCTGCACAGCAAGACCATAGTGCTTTGCTGCAGCTGTGTTTGCAATTCCCCACACTGGGAGATTCATGCAGACCAACCAGG
This sequence comes from Acanthisitta chloris, assembly GCF_000695815.1. NCBI lineage: Eukaryota > Metazoa > Chordata > Aves > Passeriformes > Acanthisittidae > Acanthisitta > Acanthisitta chloris. Next base: position 15,085 of record NW_008678697.1, read on the forward strand.
CTGGAGTTCAAAATGTGTCTTTGCATGGATGAACCTGCTCAGGAGTAAAGTGAAGCAGCTAGGAAGGTCCTATCTCACACTCTTCATCTGGAAAAATAAGCTCTTCAGTTCATTTCAGTAATTATTTTAGTACTCAACACAATTATATGACACTAGAAAATATTCAGAGAAGGAATTATAAACTAATAAGGATATTTTTTACCTGGAAATCACTTCACAGTAATTTATTCCCAGTGTGTCTTTGACCATTGTTACTCTGCATAGACTGAAACTTGAAAGAGTATTTGTATCAAAGCACACACTTTCCCTAGCATGCAGACCCCACTAAGCTCATTTCCTATCCAAGTGCAGTGTTCAATTTAAAAGTTAATTCCTCCCCTACAGAGGTTATGGGCTACAGCAATATTCCCTCCTTTAACAAGGAGGAATACTGCTGTGCTGGGAATATTTCCATGGCCAAATTAAATTCTGGAAGTACTTACTCTCAGCATAGCCAAGAGCCCAGTTCTGCAACCTTTCCTTGCCTCTCTTTATGGCCTGACCTCACCACAGCAGAATCGAGCCCACGGCTGAGAACAAAGCATGGGGCCCAGTGCTGCCCTCAGATCTGCTTAAGCAAGTCTACCTTCTTGGACAGGCTGCTCAGGTACTACTGAGGGTGTAGTTGGACCCCACATTTTGCAGCCTACCAGAGTAGACTGAAAATGATGTATATTAGGAGAGTCTTTACGTTAGCATATCTAGTCTTTCCTGTTGTTTCTTTTCCCTAACCTTGTGTCTTTCCAAGTCCTCGACAAAGTCTTTTCAGACACAAAAACCCAAGTGAAATTAAAGGGTGAAGGCAGAAAACATCACATATTTCTTCAGTTTGAACAAGGTTGACTATACCTTAATGTTCACTGTAAAATACTGAAAGCTGATGATAAAAGAAACTAAGGCTTTCTTAGTTGAGAGAAAGAATGAGAGTATGTTTAGGAGAAGCAAGGAGTTCTATAAATAGATTAAATGATGCACACTTTGTTTGAAAGAGCTTTCAACACAGTACACAAACATTTCCAGAAATTCTATTGGGCCTACATAGCAGGGTGGTATTGTGGGCTCTCAAAATGACCTTTCAAATTTAAAAACCCACAAAAGTCTGTATATATAATGGAAAATGTGCCTTGATAAACATAAGGTACTTTGTTGACTGTGTTTGAAAACTGACTGTTGAAGTAATCTCACATGGACACAAAATGAAGCCTTGTTTTATTTATTTTTTTATTTTACTTCTTTAGCAAGGTCACAGGTTTACAGACATTGCACAGAGAAAATGGAAACTTGTACCTCATCACACTAGTAAGTGGGATCCAGTATAGCTTTCTGGCACACTCTCTGGCCAGCTCTGTCACAGTTTTCACTGCTGCATCTGCATTCTCATCTGAACACTTCAGACATAGAGTTACAGGGTTGTTGGACCCCTCTTAATGAGAGTCTGCAGAGGACATGCAACCCTCACTTCTTACAGTCCTTGGACAGCCCAGTCAATCAGCCTACCTTGTTCAGAACTCTGACATTCATCCCAGGTAGGCTAAAGAAATGCTTAGGGTTTTCCAGTGTTCCATCTTCTCTTTACTGGGTAGACGCAGAGAAAGATTTCTATATGCACAAAATTTCCACTCCAATGGACAGATCTGGCCCTTCACTGCTTGACAGGAGAACAACTCAGGAGCCACAGAGATAAAGAAGGAGTACACCTTGCCTGACACCTCCAGTGCTGATCCATCCCTGTGCTTTGAGACCCTTCGTTAAAGGCACTGCATTTAGTCCTTGGCCTGGAACATAAAACTTTATCTTTCTTCACACAGTTTAGGGATTCTTCCTGCTGGTTTCTGTGCTCAGTCATATTTTGTAAATCATGCTGCACTTCAACTCATATCTCTTTCCTCATCTACAGCAGCCCTTCCCTACTGCCCCAATGCACTGATACCACTTGGAGGAAAGAATTTTAAGCACAGCTCCCTTGCCTTGTTGTGCCATAACCTTGTAATCCTGGCTCTGACTCACCATCACACTCAGGTAATGGCTTCTCCCAAAATCCTCTTGCTCTCCAGTGCCACATAGTGCAGGGCATTGCACAGGGAACCACGAGTGCTTTATGAGTAGTTTGCTTTGCCCTGTCTCTGTATCACTATGGCCACTTTTATAAAACATATTGACATTTGCCAGTAAAAAATATTGCAGGTAAGAGAGGAAGAATCACTGTTGACTTACCTGGGAGGAGCAAGGAGCTATTTGAAGTGGGTTTAAGTTCCTGTGTTCTTCCAAGGTGGGGTTTGGTTTCCCTCTGTGGCAGTAACAATGCCTACTCAACAGGATCCACAGTCCAACTCACTATTTTATTATTAAATTACAGACATTGAAATGCTCAAAATAAAAACTGATTAGATCAAACACTACTTGCCTTGCACATCACCATGGCAATTCCCCTTTCTCCATCTAGTTATATATGATGATGATGATGATGGCCTCTGCAATATACTTTGGAAGAGATACAAAGATAGAACCAAGTCAAAACAAATTACAGAAAATTAGTGTCTTAACTGGCAGCAAGTCCATCATCCTCTGCCCCAGCATACCACTGTTGTCTAGGTCCAAGGAGAAAAAACATATGGCCACGAGAAATAGCACATAAGCAGAATTTAAATGCATGCATAAACACAATCCACAAAATCCTCAGCCACTTGCTGTATTACCCTAAAATCCTTAGATACATCAGGATATTTTTGCTTTAAAAATCTGCAGACATCCAGAGTGCACCTTAAACCATCAAGCTTAGCTTGCTTATTGAGGACCTTAATAGTCCTCAGAGTCAGACCCCAGAGGTGTTGCAAAGCAATGTTACTCTAGGCAGTCTTTGCTCGATGAGCAGCAATTACATGTACACCATCCTTTGCTGTCCCTGTGTGACAACACCAGAGCTCCAGATTGCATGGAGTGGCAAGGTCTCTCATCCCAGTTCCCTGCTTCTCAGCCCCTGGATAAGGTACAGAAGCCAACCAAACATGGATCCTGACCTTCCTGACAAAACACATGCATGCCAAAGGGCAGCCTCCCCCTCTTTCAGCTCAGCGGGGAGCAATCCTTGCTTCAGATTAACTCCAATGATGAAAATCTCTCAGTACTGTTATCCTTGTTTCAGGTTAACTCCAATGATGAAAATCTCTCAGTGTCTCCTATTTTTATGATGTTTAACATTGGCATCACAACCCTACCCAGGGATGCAGGTGCTAGGAAGGATCCACTCAGACCTCCCTGTCACTAAGAGGGACGTACATGCTCAAAAACGGAGCAGGTCGACCAAAGTTTGAAAACTAGAACAGGCAACGTTATTTGCCACTGTAAACATGAAAACTACTCAATCCCATCCAAAACATATGTGGCAGGTTCTATGCCCTGAAACATGGCTCCCACGTGCCGCATTTCTTTATGTTCACAGACCTTTCCCTAAAGCCCAAATTTCTATGTGTTTTTATGGACGTACTCAATTCTGGGAATTTTTACGGATGTGCTTGATTCTGGGCAAGGCTGTTCTTGGGACACATGCCCACATAGGCAGGCAAACAAGGATCTTCATAATCAAAGAAAAGCATTCACAATTTGTCTGCCTTTATTTTTCTGTTTATAAATACCCAGTTAGGAATTAGGGGAAAACCACTGTGTGGTTTGTAGCCAGTCTGCTACCACAAAAGATGAATAGTGAATAGCTGAAGTGAATGATTCCCAGAAAACTCATAGTCTGAAAACAGTTTGTCTGTGTTATTCAGCAATGAATAATGAACAAGAAGTAAGAACATGACCAGAGGATGAATTAAACAGATCAGAGGGTTTTTTTCATTTTTAAATATTTAACATACACTATATATATAAAAAAATATATATGTATTTTGGAGGGGTATTTACATGCCTCACACTCTTGTGCAAGCATACACAAGCCAGAGCACTAAGAGCAGTGGTAAGATGGCAATGAGCAATGCTAATGGAAGTGCAGGAAATGACTGTCCATGGATGCCATAGTGCAACACACCTACACCAGCTACACATTACTTTCTTGTTTCATATGTCCCATATGCTACAAGCAGCTTAAGAGCATGAACCATACTCATACTGAAAACTTGATGGCTATGCATCAGCAAGGTACCTGGGTGAGAAATAGGGGCAAGAACTCACAAACTTCTTCACAGTGTTCCTTATGATACTGATGTCTGGATGATATTGAGCCCAAGGTGAGAGCCAAGACAGACTCATTTTATGAGCACTGCCATTGAAATTTCCTGGGCAGAGACTGTCAGAGATGGTATCTACAAGGAATTCTGCCTCTCATCTTACAGATATTCTCCTCTTGCCAAAGTACCTCAAAGGTAGTCTGGTAGGGATGGTCACCTGTATAATGGCAACAAATTGTCATAACAATTTCTTCAGTTACCACATGTATTCCAGGACCCCTGTTTGCAGTGACAATTTTGTGACAGTCCTGAGTGAGAGGCCATTATAGGGTCAACCACAAATAACAGAAAAATATTTCTTTTCCTATTAAGACATGTTTATTAGGTGACCAAGCTCTGACGAATTCTCCAGTATAACTGGGGGAAACCCAGAATTTTTTTCAACTGCCAACTGGAAAGAAGCATTTGGGGCTGATTTTTTTTCCCAGTTTTTAAATATAGCCTGATTTCAAAATGAAAATATAATTTATAAACAAAATGTCAAGATGCTTTCCAGGAATTCTCCCCACTTTTCATCAAAATGATTTATCAAACTTGACCCAAATTGATTCAATTACTCTAAAACTGCCATGAATTTACACATTAACCAAAAATATTTTCTGCTAGGCTCCATCCAAAACATGCATAACACTTGTAAGAACTGGTCGGGGAAACTGTGACTAGGATACAGAAATATTTAAACATCCAATGCAAATAAAGTGCAAATGTAATGGACTCACTACTACAGAAATATCTTGGCACATTTCCACCTGGAGCCAGTGAAATGATTAACTAGCCACATGCACTAATTATTTGAGGTCGATGTTTACCTCAGCACTGTGGAAATTGGGTGCCATTCTGCACACAAAAAAACCACTCAACTAAAGCCTGGACACTGGGTCTTCTGTGTCTGATGAAACTTGAAACAAGGTACAACAACAAGAGCCTCTGGGATTTCCAAGCAGAGGTTTGGGCAGACCCAAAGAAGCCAACACCCAGCTGGGGAAAGCCCTTGGTATGCTGGTTGCAACAGCACCCAGAGAGCTTTTCCAGAGCAGGAGTCACTCACACAGGGACTCTCACCATTTCTGTCCCACTGGAAATGCCTCCAATAATCTTCTCCCCAGATTCTGCTCCAAGTCTCAGTGAATAATGTACAAGTGTAGTAAGGCAAGTAAAGCTTCAGGGGCTTCAACATTTGACATTGTGACAGTTGAACCCAAAACCTAACCTTTGGTTATATCCCTGTGCCATGAGGAGTGCTGCTAAGCAAGCAAGGACATAGTTCTCTCCTATATGTTCCTTCCTAGATATGTCTTCAGACAGCATCTGAATTTGCATCCCTCTCTCTGATGAAAAAAACCAGGTTTGTTCTTTGTCCATGTTTGGAGTATGCTGAGCAGGATCAGGCTGAGCTTTATCTGAAAGGTACCTGTTGGCCTGGTCCTCCTGTGTACACCGAGCAAAAATGATGTTAAAGCTTAGCTGAAAGGCTGTTTGATTTCAACACAACCTATAAACCCATTTTCAGCTACAGGACCACTTGGAGGCTCCAGGTACTCATACTATTCACTGCCTCTTTGCATATATTCCTGCCAGCTGAGGCTGAGTCTAATCTGTTCTCTGTTAACTAGTTGCACAGTTTAAAACAAGGGGGGGAAACAACTGCCAAGAAAATCCTGGCACATTTTGAGTCTGTGACAGCCACACTAAAAATAATCGAAAGTTAATGGGATTTTTGGGTTTGGTGGATTTTTTTTGGTTGATTGGTTGGGGGTTTGCCCTGGTTTTGTTGTTGTTGTTGTTCATACCTACTAGTATTCCTGTCTACTTCAGGCAGCAAAATTAGATGAGTAGCAGCCGATTTTTGTCCTTACAAAATGTTCAATTTCTTTCAGAGCCTGTCCAGTCAAGTTCCCATGAAGGGCTATCTTCTAGTGCTCCTCAACACCCCTGTGCCTGCGGGGACTGCACAGGCAGCTCGTTCATGTGTCAGTGCATCATTTAGTGAAATGATGCCCGGTAAGGAACGAACGGGAAAAAGAGCAGAAGTCAAGTGCAAACTTTCATAGCTATTTGTTTAAAACCTGCAGGAGGGAAAGCGTTCTCAGAGCTGACCTGGAGGCCTCTCTGCCCACGAGATGGTGCTAGAAAGCCACGTATGAGCACATCGTGGCTCTGCCGTGTGCCCAGTGTGGGGTTAGCCAACAGTTGGAAAGCAACGCGCGTTCTACTCTGAACTGAGCTCAGTTTGATCTCCTTGGTGTATAATGTGGCCTAAAAGAGAAGGTTTAGAATAGAATAGAATAGAATAGAAGAATAGAATAGAATAGAATAGAATAGAATAGAATAGAATAGAATAGAATAGAATAGAATAGAATAGAATAGAACAGACCGGAATAGAATAGAATAGAATAGAATAGAATAGAATAGAATAGAATAGAATAGAATAGAATAGAATAGAATAGAATAGAACCAACCTGGCCTGGATAGAATAGAATAGAATAGAATAGAATAGAATAGAATAGAATAGAATAGAATAGAATAGAATAGAATAGAATAGAATAGAATAGAATAGAATAGAATAGAATAGAATAGAATAGAATAGAATAGAATAGAATAGAATAGAATAGAATAGAATAGAATAGAATAGAATAGAATAGAATAGAATAGAATAGAATAGAATAGAATAGAATAGAATAGAATAGAATAGAATAGAACTGATGAAGCATTATGACTTCATCAGCTGGACCAGTGGAGTTTGATGCCTGTGTATTTTGGCAAGCAGAGCATCCCAGTGAGCAGTTGGGCTGGTGAGCACCGCGTGAGAGTTGGTCCAGGCTCCTCAGCTGGGCCACACCTGACCCACTGCCGTGGTGGAAGACACCCAGCAGGCTGAGGACATCAGTCACTGTCTTACTCTCACTCATATTTTAATACAACCACTGCAGTTGCATTTTCACTTGAAAAGTTTGATCCTTGTGAAGGCATGCACTTAATACAAAACAATTCTCACATATAGTTAACACAGGGTGCTGCTTTCTCATGGGTATGCAAGGAGATGCCATAGGAACTCCCATTTCTAAATATTTCTTACTTAATTCCACCTTTTTTTTTTTCCCCTCTCTGCACTCTTTTTGAATTGGTTGCAGAAATTAATCACTCTTGCTAGTGGACATAACACGTTGGATTCAGATCTAGACTCTAATCCAGAGTTACTCTTTCTGATGAAAAAGCTTCCTTGATGTTACACGATTGACATCATTAAATTTTGTCCCTGTTTGTTTATTTGACAGTGTTTTTCACTTTGTGCAAAGAATATTCAAAGCCAAAACACAATGCTCTCACAGTCACAGAAAAATGACAGACATGGGGTATAACACAAGCTTATAGTGAGGAATCTGGCCCTTAGAGCTGCAATTTTGTATAGACTGGAAAAGCTTTCTGGGTAGAAAGCAGGGCCACAGGTCAGACCAATTTCTGTAGCAGTCACACAAAGGCCAGATGAGGTCAGGTCATCTGAAATAAGCAGATATTTCCATTCTGGAGCACCGGGTAATGTGGTCTTGGCACATCCCCGTTCCAAACACATGGCCAATATTTGCTATTACAGATCATTTATTAAAGCTTGGCCAATCATAATAGCAAATTTGTATGCATGTGAAGATCTCTGTATTTTGCCAAAAGTAGTTCATGCATGAAAAATATTACATAAACTTTCTGAACATATATCAAAATAAATATTACAAATTACAGGAAATATGCTAAAATGACTCCCATTAAAGTTTCAGGATTTGTTTAGGATTACTCTGATGGTTATAAAAGTGTCTCCTCTCATATTCTTCAGTTGAAGGGACAGCTTTGCCTTGGTCATTTTCTCCCCTTAAAAACATGCCAGATTATTCTTATATCCACCAGAACTCCTAAAGGCACAGCACAAAGTCTAGACACCTGCACTTGTCCAGACCAAGTACACTGCTGAGCTGGATCCCCTCAAGTCAGAAAAACCCTTCTGTGCCAATTTTCCAGTGCTGACTGATGCTGTGCCTCCATGCTCTGCATAAGTGAGCCTTTAAGCCACCCTTTGCAGTGGTCACTGTGTGCCTGTGAGTCATGCCAGCACTTTAAAGGCAGATGTCAACACTCTACACAGAGCATGACAACAGCAGGGCTTGAACTTCCACTGTATGTGGCAAAGAGGGATGAAGTCACATATTGGCTTCACTTGAAGTCTGTCATACTACCCATGCTGTGGTTCTGACTGTACTTACTTGACAGCACAATAGTGGCTGCAGACATGCTTATGGAGCTTGTGGTCCTTAAATCTGCCTCTTACGCTGCAGCATGGACACAGCAGGGCTTCACCTAACAAACTAAGACACCTACATTCAGCTGTTCCTTAAATCTGCCTCTTATGCCTCAGCATGGACACAGCAGGGCTTCACCTCACAAACTAAGACACCTACATTCAGCTGTGAGCTGAATTGCACCCCTAAATCCTGAAGGAGTGTCCTCTGACTTCAAGGGGTTTGAGATTTTGCCCCAAGACTTTGAATATATTCTGTGAGTCCTAAGTCTACCTTGACAAGAAAATTTGCTCAGCTCTGTCAGTCTTTCACAAGAAGTGATACAGAAATAGTGAGAGCTGAAAGATCAGAAATGGAAATTATGACAGTGGAAGTGATGACAGAGTTAAAAAAAAAAAGAGAGTAATGGGAACTGTGTAACTCAATGAAACAGGAAAGTTACACATTGAAGAATGAAGTTAAAATGAACAAAAGAAAAGAATTTTTATATCATGAAGCACTTACTGCCTTATGATTGTATCGAAGCCAAGCATTTATCAGGTTTCCAAGAATCTTAGATATGAATAAATAAGATCCATATAAAGACATATATCATTAGAATGGGGAAAGAAAAAAATTTTATTAAATGATAAATTCTCATGTGACTTGAATTGTTCCATAACTGTATATTACTGGACACTTGTACTTCCCATTAAGCACTAATTATTTGCCATGGGAACACTTTCCTGTTGCCCCCATGGCCACGTTCTTGGAGAAAAACAGTGAAGGAGAAGAAAGGAGTGAAGAAGCCTATCCTCAAGCGATGTAGAACTGGTCAAGATGATTTTGTGGGCATCATCCCAGTGAGCTCCTATGGAAAATAGCCTTCTGGAACCCTGGCTTGACACAGGGCAAAGCTCAGCTAGAACTTTTTCTGGCTACTGCTGTGAAAGGCAAATAAAATGTTTTTATAAATACATTAACATCAAAAGGAGGGCCAAGGAAAACCTTCCTCCTTCATTGGACGTGATGGGGAACATTGTCACCAAGGATGAGGAAAGAGCTGAAGTACTTAATGCCACGTTGCCTCAGTCTTTAGCAGAAAAAACATTTATCCTTAGAGCAACCAGCCCCCTGAGCTGGTAAACAGGGATAGGGAGAAGAATAGATCCCCTGCAATTCAGGAGGAGGCAGTGACCTGCTGAGCCACTTAGACACTCACAAGTCTATGAGGCCAGATGGGATTCATCTGAGGGTACTGAGAGAGCTGGTAGAAGAGCTTGCCAAGCCACCCTCCATCATTTGTCATCCATCCTGGCTATCTGGAGGGGTCCCAGATGACTGGAGCTTGGCCAGCATGACACCCATCTACAAGAAGGGCTGGAAGGAGGATCCAGAGAACTACAGACCTGTCATCTTGACCTTGGTGCCAGGGAAGGTTATGGAACAGACCATCTTGAGCTCCATCACAGTACAACCCAGGGTCCCATGCACAGCCAGCATTGATTTAGGAAAGTCAGGTCCTGCTTAGTCAGATCAATCTCATTTTATGAGCCAGGGGCCCACCTAGTGGATAAGGGAAAGGCTGTAGATGTAGTCAGCCTGGACTTCAGCAAAGCCTTTGATACTGCCTCCCACAGCATTCTACTGGAGAAGCTGGCAGCCCATGGCTTGGATGGGTGTGCTCTTCACCAGGTTAAAAACTGTCTGGGTGTCCAGGCCCAGAGACTGGTGGTGAATGGAGTTACATCCAGCTGGTAGCCGATCACCAGGGCTCAGTGTTGGGTCCAGTCCTGTTTAATATCTTCACCAATGATCTGGATGAAGGGATTGAGTGCACCCTCAGTCAGACAACACCATGTGGTAGCATCGACCTGCTGGAGCGTAGGAAGGCTCTGTAGAGGGACCTGGACCAACTGGATTGATGGTCAAAGAATAACAGTATGAGGTTCAACAAGGCAAAGTGCTGAGTCCTGCACTTGAGTCACAACAGCCCTATGCAGCACTACAGGCTGGGGTGCAAGAGTAGCTGGAAAACAGTCCAGCAGAAAAGGACCTGGCAGTGCTGGTTGACAGCAGCTGAACATGAGCCAGCAGTGTGCCCAGGTGGCCAAGAAGGCCAATTGCATCCTGGCCTGGCTTGTAAACAGTGTGACCAGAGGGACTAGGGAAGTGACTGACCCCCTGTACTCAGCGCCAGTGATTCTGCATCTCAAATCCTGTGTCTGGTTCTGGGCCTCTCATTTCAAGACTGACATTGAGGTGCTGGAACATGTCCAGAGAAGAGGAATGGAGCTGATGAAAAGTCAAGAGAGTAAGTCTTATGAGGAGCAGTTGAGGGAACTGAGATAGTTTAGCATGGAAAAGAAGGAGGCACTGACCCCCTGTACTCAGCGCCAGTGATTCTGCATCTCAAATCCTGTGTCTGGTTCTGGGCCTCTCATTTCAAGACTGACATTGAGGTGCTGGAACATGTCCAGAGAAGAGGAATGGAGCTGATGAAAAGTCAAGAGAGTAAGTCTTATGAGGAGCAGTTGAGGGAACTGAGATAGTTTAGCATGGAAAAGAAGGAGGCTCAGGGGAGCACTTAATCGCTCTCTACAGCCACCTGAAAGGAGCTTGTAGCAAGCTGGGGAACAGCCTCTTCTCCCAGGCAACTAGAGACAAGGCAAGAGCTTCAGGTTGGACATCAGGAAGAACTTCTTCACAGAAAGGGTTGTTAAACATTGGGATGGGCTGCCCAGGGAGGTAGTGGAGTCACCATCTCTGCTAGTGTTCAAGAAACAACTGGACATGGCACTTAGTGCTATGGTTTAGTCGACGTGGTGGTGTTCAATCAAAGCTTGGGCTCAGTGATCTTGGAGATCTTTTCCAGTCTTAGTGACTCTATGATTCTATGAACCCATTGTTTGCAGCTTCTCATGTGTGGGAAGCTACCAGGGAAAATTCTGTTGTGAACAAGGACCCAGCATATAAAGTTTAAGTAACTCACACAAGGTCACATAGCAAATTAAAAGGAAACCCCCGAGCCCCAGGAGATCCCTATCTCTCAGTGTGTGCTTTAGCCAGTACTGTCTTCTGCCATGCAAACGCAGCTAATAAAAACAAAGGTGGATCTGTGTGGGGTTCTTTCTCTATACACACAATCAGATATGTCACATATCACTCTCTGCCCACTTCGGACAGCAGATTAAACACCCCTCCGTCTGCTGCCTCCCTTCCCTGCCCAGGCTGTGTGCCCACACGTGGAACAGAACCATCCAGGGCCATCTAAACATCACGCTGGGCTGCGGCTCGTCCAGCCCCAGGTGTGCCGGTGTGCCGAGCCCGGCTGGGCACGGCGGCGGGCAGAGCTCACCGCTCCAGGTGATGCTGCACAACCCCGGCTTAAGGGAGTAAACCACCCAAAGGTTCTCTAAAGCCTGGTTCTTTAACTCTGAACCTCCCACCACATGAAGAGCCTGCAGGGCTGCTATGCTGGCCCCTCCCAAACACACCCCGGTGAGAGGGACCCCCGGCCAAACCTGGGAGTCAGAGGGTGAGAGCTTTATTGCCCTCCAAAACCACCGTCTGGAAAAGCACTGGGGAAGGGGAGAGCAATGGCACCCAGGTGAGACTGGAGTGATGCTCAGAAATCCCCCAGTAGAATATGAAGGGGAGGATCATAGAATCATAGAATCAATCTGGTTGGAAAAGACCTCCAAGATCATTGAGTCAAACCCTACCGTGGTTACTAGACCATGGCACTAAGTGCCACATCCAGTCTCAGCTTGAAAACCTCCAGGGATGGTGAATCCACCACCTCCCTGGGCAGCACATTCCAATGCCTGAGCACTCTCTCTGTAAAAAATCTCTTCCTAATATCCAACCTCAACCTCCCCTGGCAGAGCTTGAGTCTGTGTCCTCTTGTCCTACTGCTGGTTGCCTGGGAGAAGAGGCCAACCCCCACCTGAGTACAACCTCGTGTCAGGGAGTTAGGTTTAGGTTTAGGTTTAGGGTTAGGGTTAGAGGTAGGGTTAGGTTTAGGGTTAGGGTTAGGGTTGCTGCTAGGGTTAAGGTTAGGTTTAGGTTTAATGTTAGGGTTAGGGTTAGGGTTAGGGTTAGATTTAGGGTTAGGGTTAGATTTAGTGTTAGGGTTAGGGCTTGACATTCTCATACAACCCTCGAAATGTCATGCCTATTTTATACACCCTGCAGCCTCATGTCACACAACGAGGGCCTGGATGAAATTGGACCCTGTGAGCTAGATAGAAAGAAGAGGCCACGGTCTAGATGATAGTCCTTTGGTTTCTAAATGCTAAGTCTCAGCAGAGGGTCTAGCTGCACAGACTTTCAAATTTTTGTCTTCATGATGGCTTTCTGAGCAGGAAAATGCAGATGGGCACCAAGGCATAGGGAGGAAGGGAGTTTGCTGCAGAGGAAACACCTTTTCAGTCATGGTTGGGTCATTTTCAGGAAAAAGAATTCTCAGAGGCACTGAGAACAGAGAAGTTTCATTGCCCCTGCAAAAATGGCTCAGCCACTGCAAGGCTCAGTAGACAGGACACTGCTCTGCAGCACCCTGGAGAAATGCATCAGTGAGCAACTGCTCTGCTGGGGCAGACAACCTGGCATGTGCCCTTATTAAAAGGCTGTTATCAGCACAGCTTTGGGTAAGATGATGCTCACAGGTGACAGCCCCAATAGTTACTCTGCTTTTCCCCAGAAGAGGAAACCCAAACCACATACCCCTCTACCCTCTATCACTGTTCATGAGCCAGGTGCTTTTTAGAAAACATGCTGTTGGACTGTTTGAGAGAATTTGCTGGTTTTTTTCTGGTACAGTTTCTCATCTCTTATGCCAATGTATCCACCAAACATTGGTGGTTAGTATCCACCAAACATTGAACTGTGATGTGGTTAAATTTTGAAAATAGTGGAACATCACAGAAGCCATTTAGAGCACATTGCTGTTTCTAAGGTGGCTTATGGAAAGAGGTTGAAACCATGTGTGTCCTTCCCAACACACTGCTTAAACTGGTAAAGGGAGAAAAAAGGCAGGAGCAACCTGAGTGGGGAGCAAACAGAGACACAGTCCAGTGGTGTGAGGGTTGGGTAGAGGAAAGGAGTCATTGGTGGGGGAACATTGAGGAGACAGAGGGCAAACCCCTTAGGGCACATATGGTGTGGCTGCAAGGGTAGAAGGTTACCTTGAAAGGCAGGGGCTGATGCACCAAAACTCACCCACTGTCTGGGATGGGTTCCTGCCAGGGCCAAGGACACAGAGGGTTGTCTGAGGGAAGATTGGAATTGCACTACCTGCTTTTCACACCAGTGGAAATCACTCACAAACCCCTGTTCCTGACAGGACTTAGGTTAACTTGCAAGCAGTGTTCTGCCAAAACAAGAGGCTTGAGATCAAATGCTCCCTTCTTGGTTCCAAGATAAGAGACTCTGGTGGGGGAATTTTCCTGGGAATTCCTCCCTGAAGAACATATGTACTTGGAAAAAAAGGGAAAAGAGAAGACCCACAAGTTCTGAAGCTGTGTGTTTGCCATTAACAGCTAATGTCAGTGATTCAGATTTATTCTCTACATCTGTGTGGGCAGTCCCCAGCCAGGCTGGAGGCAAATAATCTGGCAGAAATAACTGCAGTCACACCAGCCTCCTTCATTCAGGCTCCACCAAAAGCTCAGACAGATCTGGGAAATTTTAGGCTTGGGGTTTTTTCCCCATTGGTAGTTCAAAGGAGTGAATGTAATTCTGTTTCTCCCATCACTACCATTTTCGTGTGTACTGGAGCTTCTGGTTTCCAGTTACCACCGAAAGCAGAAGCTAAAATAGTCAAGAAAAGCTGTTCTCAGGGTATTTTAGGTTCAAGCAAAGTTAGGAGGATTTGGAAACAAAATAGGGTCACTATGAGACAATTTGGTTTGTGCTTAGCTAAAGGTAAATCAAACTTTGATGCTTGCCTAACCCTGTGAACCAGCCACATACTTTCTCCTTCCTCTGAAATATCCACTTTGTATCAGCACAAACAGCTCAGTCCCAGTTTTGTCTAGCAGAAAGTGTTATGAATATTAATGTTTTGCTGTTCAGTCAAAATTCCTGAAAGTCTCAACTGCAAAATTTAAATTCTTGCCAAAGTAAGAGATGTGTAACAACAGATTTTCTGAACACAAGGCCTTACCCTACTTGACCAAGCTTATAGTCTGTTTCTGGGACAGAGTCCCAACTATCTTATTTCCTTAAGTAGATTAAACTTCTTCATGTTTTTCTTAATTCAGTGGACATATTTTGATATAGGTAGTAACTGTCTCTTTTTTATAGTCACTCTTTGTACAGATTTGGTGTTAGCCACCCAGGGAGGCAGCGAGGAGCTGAAAACAATGGTGGAGTGCCTTAGCCAGAGGCACAGCTGTGCTTCAGCAGTTCAGCCACCTGACCTCCCAGCTGTCCTCCTACTGTGGACCAAGGATGCATGGGGAGGACCAAATCTTACTACACTCACTGATTCCCTCAGTAAGTCAGTTATCATGAAAAGTGTTGGAATAGATCCAAGAGAAAGGCTCTGATTTTTGCTGTTACTCTAAATCAGCACTGTGCACAATGCTGCCATGCAACGAAGATGGCTTGGACCCACAAACCAAAGATGAACAAAGAGGTCTCAGAAAAAAAATAATCTGGTCAGGATGGAGGGATGAGATCCAGATCCATTTATCTGCCTGTACACTTCTTACAAGGGAGGATGAGAAGTTCTCTGCACAGCAAGCACATTTGGTAAGAGCAATGACACCAAATGAAGATTTGAAACTGCAAAGATCATCTGAGAGCAGTGAAAGCCTGTGGGTTTTCTTTGTTAGACCAAATGACTGAGTAATTCATATTGGAAAAGGTCAGCACAACTACAGCGGTGATGGAAGATGCTCACAGTGAGGAAGTTTAGGTGACGTCCAGTGGAGTTTTCTGGCCACAGAAAGGAGTAAAGCCCTGACTGCACTGTGAAAACAATGGAGTTTTCTGGCCACAGAAAGGAGTGTAAAGCCCTGACTGCACTGTGAAAACAAAGAGATGTTTCAAGGTTCATGATATAAAGACACTTGGGAACGTGAGAACTTAGAAGACATTCACAACATGAAATCTATGTGGCTGAAAGATGAAACTGTAGTGGCTGAGTCTGGCCCAGCTGATGCTAGTTGATACTTCAAAGTTTCCTTTAAAAAAAGAAAGAAAATTTTGAAGCTTAGATCTGGACAGGGAATTGTTTTTACAGCTCATGACTTATCATCAGAGCAACTTCCCATTCACCTCCAAGTTTCAACTGTTGAAAAAACTTTCTTTGCTGTGCCTAGTCTTACTAGAGAGGAAAAGTAAGACAGAGTAGGAGATATAAGAAGTCTAGAGGGCAAGAGAATGTCCATGAAGGAGAAAGGAAGTAGTGCTGATAAGGAGAGCTATTAAGGAAATGTTATAGTAAATGAGGGAAGTGTGCCTGTTTCCATTAAGAAATATGGTGATGAAAGCAAGCAAGCAAGCAAGCAAACAGACATGAAATGAAGAGGATGCAGAAATGTCACTTGGGGTTATAGTGTCAATAATGACCAGGGAAGAGTATAGCAGCTGTAGAGGGGATGGAAAGCTTTCCTCACTTTGGGAATGGGAAAGAAAGCAATTCTGCTGTATGTAAAAATCGAATTATTGAATCAGTCATAGAGTAGTTCTAGTAGGGCAGTGTTGGGAAACTGTTGTAAATTCCTTAAGGTCAAGCTTTCATTGTGATAGCACACACCAGAGAGGGAGCAACAGTTACAGTTTTGGAGGCCAGCAGCTTTTTTGCCTTGTGGTCTTGATGTGCCAAGGTGCAGGGCCAGTGTGATGTACCTCCCTGCTGCAGAACCAGACATGTCCCTGCCACACTTGCCCACATCTTTCAGGTGTCCAGATGGGCAGCTGTTCCATGCCAAAGAGGACTCTATTTGGTTGCCTGACAGAAGCTCACAGGACACATAGGAGAGAAAAAATACAGAGCCCTTGTAGCCAGAGCAGAAGGAAATGGGCTGTGGGCTGGCAGGGAAATTCCTTATCCAGATAGAAGTGTTGACAAGCTTACAGGCCATATGTTCTCTAAACCTTCACCAAGCAACAGGTGCAGAAACTGTTTGGAGAAACACACACACACACACACCTGCCCCAGAGAAATAAGAAGGTGTGGAAAAGCTCCAACCCTTATGGGATGAGTTAGTAGCTGATTGAGAGCTTCAGGTGTAAGCAGGAGGCTACAGAGGCAAGGAAAAGGCACTGAGCAGCTGAGTTTATCCCTTGGGCACCTCAGAGTGCAAGGGGATAGTAAGAGCTGTCATGAGGCATGTAAAATCAAAGGACATTAAAACAAACAGCAAAGTATGGGTTAAATGAAGTGGAGAAAACTCACCAGAGGGAACTCTTCCTCTTTTGTGCAAGGGCTGCTGTATGATGAGGCAGTGCCGGGGGTGTTGCGAAAACCACTATTGTACAGACATTTTCCCTGACAGTATTTTTGCTACATCCTCTTAGTTTCTCTGTAGTTCTATATTTTCTCCAGTTTCTAGGGAAGTCTTGGGATAAATAAAAAAAATAAACAGCTTTTAGACGTGATCAAGGGCTGGCATCAGCTGATCAGGTGCTGAACATCAGTTCCTATGTTCTTTTTAGGATCTGTCTCCAGACACCTTCCTCCTTTAAGCTATCAGGAAATCCCCAAGCTAGAAGGGCTGAAAATAAAACTAGCCTAGATTTACCAGAGTACATAAAGGCACCTGAAAATATTACAGAAAAATAGCTTTTTTCTCTGCATTCAGCTAAGGCTGAAAGTGTTTTTTAAAGCAAACTTTCCTCACTGCCAGCTCATTTCTGCACTGATCTCATGCATAAGGAGGCATCAATCTGAGACAAACTTTTCAAAAAAAGTTGCCAAGAGGGTGCAAAATGGAAGCAGCTCCTTGATGAGGGGTCACCTCCCTTTCCTCTTTCACATGGGCTTACAGCGCCCAAGGAGGGTCGGTGGTTGGAGTAGGTGAGTTTCAGGGAAGGCAGGAGAATACCAACACTTTGGTGCCCATGAGTGCTCACTGCAGGTGCTGAGAGGGACCAAAAACCATTGAGGCACCAAGCAGCAGTCTGGGAGAGAAGGAGGCAAAGCCTGTGGCTCATTGATCAGTGCAGGAGAAGGATGAGAGTTGAGCGGGTCTGGGATTGCAAAAAGATAAAGACAGTGAACAAGATAGATGAAGGTATAGACAGTGATGTGGCTCCTAGGGTGGCTAGCACCATGCTGGGGGCATGGGATGAACCAAAGACAGTAGCCAGCTCCTGTGTCCTTCTGATGTAGCACTTCCCACTGCCATCAGCAGAGACAGGAGAAGACCCTCTGCTGCAGGTGCTGGAGCCCAAAGGTGCTCACAGTACCCACACTGCTCAGCCCTGCTCAGAGGTCCTGCTGCACTCCTCCACTTGCAGCAGAAATCTGTGTAGCACATGTCTGTGAGGCTAGTTTTCACAGCTGGTATCCCTCAGCCATGGCATTTTGGTCCTTCTGTATTTCTGAAGTATTTCATCTACTGCTGTCCATCCATCCTGCTTTGGGGGCAGGGCAGGGCAGGACAAAGAAGCTGAAGGAGTTTCTGTGAGGAGTTCTTGAGCTTGTTTTATGCAAAAAGTTAAATAAATTATAATTATCCCTTTCATTTTTTAGGGTTATGAACCATTTCTTGTATCTATCTCACATGCTTGCTCTGTTCATTTTGCCTTGCAGTAGAGTTTTCTCCTCTGTCCAAGCTGGTGTGCAGCTAGGTCTGATCCTCAGGACACCTCCACCAACCCACAGGGACTCCATAAAACCTTGCTGTGGAAAGCACCTCAGAGGATGGGGAACCACGGTGGAGGGAGGGACAAGACAGCGTGCATGCCATTGCTGGAATGCCCAGCCCAAACTGGAGGGAGCTGAGGATGGGGAACCACAGTGGAGGGAGGGACAAGACAGAGTGCATGCCATTGCTGGAATGCCCAGCCCAAACTGGAGGGAGCTGCATTCCCTCCCACAGTCCCAAGGGCCACATCTTTCCTCCCAGTGAGTGAAGCAGTGAGCGCTGCCTTGCGTGGGGCATGTGGACATGCTGCTCTCTGGACATGAGCCTTTCCTTCCCACATCCTGTGAAAGGGGAGACAAGCTTCAGGCACAAATAAATAAACATTATACCATTCTTGGCTCTCAACAGCAAGGAAGTAAGCTGAGGGCTCCTGCACACATGACTGAGAAACCATTTGCTTACTGGGACAAATGCAGAAAGATATCCTGTCCCTGGCAGCACACCCAGTCAGTGACGTGACATGGGGAGTCAGCTACACTTCAGGAGTGAGTCCGTGGGAGTTGTGGAGGTTGTGAATAATCCTGCATACACCACCCTGGGACAGAAAGCTGTGTGAAGCTCATCACTGGCAGGAACATATCTCCTGAAACACATGTGGTTGCCTGTTGCTCTAGCAGATGCGAAACAGGTGGGCTCTGTGTGGGGTTTTTGAAGTGCATGGCCAGGACTACACTGTCAGTTGCCAGGGAGGAGATAATTGTAAGGATGCTGCTGTAAATGAGTGGCTCAGAGCTCAAGTGATTGAGTGACAGGAGCCAGTTTAGCTGCCATGGCTGGGCTGGGGAAGGAGCAGGCTCACTGAATGCACAAACTTGCCTGTTTTGCTGGCTAAATAGCTCCATACAGACTGCATGGGACATGGGCAGATGCAAGGCAAGGGGAATTGAAGGCACCACCCTAGTGAAGCTGTGTCTTAGGGTACCTGAGAGCAGGGTGACACAAACTGCACTGCTCCTGTTGTTAGAGTAGAGGAGGGTTTTAAAGTTAGAAACACCTGCCTGCTCTGCCTGGTGCAGAGGCAGTGCTGCTTGCTAGTGTCTTTCAAAACAGTGCTAGGTAAAGGCCTGAAAAAGTCTTATTTCCAGTAAAAGAGGAACTCATGTAAATACATTAGGCAAATGAACAGCCAGACTACACCCCATGTCTCTGGCCAGCTTCTGCATCCCTGTGCCCTTTTGCTGTGTGCATCACCCAATGGCTTTGACTCACAAGTTGGCAGTGGAACAGCTATGCATGTACTGTCTTGTGTCTTGAGAAGAGACAAGGTGGAGGCACTGACATTGCTTGGAAAGTGGAAATAATCTTCAGTCATTCTACTCTGTATTACAGCAATATTCTGATGTTCCTGCAGGGGACACACTGGGAGCTGTACTCAGCATCGACTGGTGGGTAGTACAGGACCTGATCTCATGGCAATCAGCTTTCCAAAGTACCTGACACCTGAACCAGGCCAGCACTGCCTGCACAGTGGCTCAGGGCAAGCACAGTGTACAGGCCACCTCTGCTCTTCAGCATATTTTGGTGATAGTGCAGCTATGCCAAATATTGTACCTCTACTAAGGGTTTGTATCCTTCCAGGCTCTCTGCCTGGCTCCTCTCTCAGTAAAACCTTCCCTCACGGGGGCTGGCAGGGGAGAGAAGGATAACTTTCAAATCACAGAGCTATGAGGTGGATTTTGCTGCTCAGAAAGGCACAGAGATCCTAGAAGTCCCTCTCCCAGTGACCTTAGGGGAGAGGAGGCAGAAGGTGACAGGGTCAGGCAGAGGGGAAGCATGTAGGTACAATGCTCCACAGCATGTCAAAAGTTGCCTGGATGGGGGAAACAAGTCTCCTTCTGTAGCTTCATCCAGGCACAAGGAATAACCTGGGAGAGCTGCAGGGAGAGGGAGTAAAAAACACTGTGTCATGAGAAGGTGGAATTTATAAAAGCCATTCCTGAGACCTTGCAAGACAAGTAAGGGAGGTGAGGTAATCAGGCACGGAAAGGGGAAGGGTCACATTGTCCTGGGACATCAGATGAAGGCAGATGCTGAAGAGAGACATGGTTTGCCTTTTTGTATCTGCTTTTTTGTGCTCCAGCCACTACTCTGCATCCAAAACATGGGTCAGTGGGCAATGGGGTGCAAGGTGGCTCAGCTTTCTCCTGCTGGCCCTCAAGGCTCAGGTCCACATGGATCTGGAGGTATCTCTAGACCAACCCCTGCTCCACACAGGGAAGACTGCAGAGCCACACTTGATTATCTGGCTTATCCCATTCAACTTTAAAAAATATATCCCCATGTCTGTAAAAATAACAATTCACAAATGTAAGGTGACTGACCTTATAAATTAGACTTGAAATTGTGCATGCAATCTTACACACCCAGTCAGTTGCTTGTATTTTCAAAACTGTGGTCCAAAACTGTTATGTCACTGTCAGTGCATGACTTCAGCTGAATAATCAGACACTCACAGGACTTGGGAGAGGGGCACCCAGCCAGGAGTGTTACTGACACGAGTCATACTCAGCAGGCCCATATTTAAATAGCTGAACATGTTTCTCTGGTGTCTAACCTCTGCCTCATTTCTTAATCTTTCAGGGGCAGAGGTGATGGTGCCTGAGACAATGTTTGCAAACACACCAACAATATCATTTCCCCTCTGCTCTCATGAGACCCCACCTGGAATATTGCATGCAGTTCTGGTGTCCTCAACATAAGGACATGGAACCGTTGGAGCAAGTCCAGAGGAGGCCACAAAGTTGATAAGAGGACTGAAGCAT
>NW_008678697.1:36497-50922 GCF_000695815.1 Acanthisitta chloris
GGGAAAGAGGCAAAACTGACATGGAGGGTTTGTTTTGGACTTGTTTTGAGAAATCACAGGGACAGCAACCTGGTCTAGGGAAGAGGTGTCCCTGCCTGTGGCAGGGGGTTGGGACTAGATGATCTGTAAGGTCCATTCCAACCCCTAAATTCTATGATTCTATATGGTTCTATGATTCCAGAGAAGATAATCTGTCTTGATGGCTTCTGGTATTAATTATTCTTATGAGAAGCTTGACTCTGCTGTGATGAATTTTCATGTAACAGCACTATCCAGTTCACTAAAACCACTTCCTAAATATAAATAAGACCTTTTTTTCTGACTAAAAAGGCACAATGAAGTACTGTAACCAGCACTTATGCAAAATCTAGAACAGTAGCAACTAAAATATGAGGGCTGGGCATGCCAAACGTTCAAGTCTCAGGGAAGGCAAATTCCAGCATACAATAGCTGGAGTTAGCTGAAGTTTGCAAGGCAGTGAACTTTGCAAGGAGCACCATATTTCCCTGTGTAAATCCAGAATTTTCCTCCTTTCCCTGAGCAGCTGAGAATCATAGAATCATAAAATCAATCTGGTTGGAAAAGACCTCCAAGATCATCGAGTCCA
Source organism: Acanthisitta chloris (assembly GCF_000695815.1). Taxonomy (NCBI): domain Eukaryota; kingdom Metazoa; phylum Chordata; class Aves; order Passeriformes; family Acanthisittidae; genus Acanthisitta; species Acanthisitta chloris. The sequence continues at coordinate 37,105 of NW_008678697.1, forward strand.
ACCCTACTGTGGTTACTAGCCCATGGCACTAAGTGCCACATCCAGTCTCAGCTTGAAAACCTCCAGGGATGGGGAATCCACCACCTCCCTGGGCAGCACATTCCAATGCCTGATCACTCTCTCTGTAAAAAACCTCTTCCTAATATCCAACCTAACCCTCCCCTGGCAGAGCTTGAGTCTGTGCCCTCTTGTCCTGCTGCTGGTTGCCTGGGAGAAGAGGCCAACCCCAACCTGACTCCAACCTCCTTTCAGGGAGTTATAGAGGGCAATAAGGTCTCCCCTGAGCCTACTCCAGGCTAAACAATCCCAGCTCCCTCAGCCTTTCCTCATAGGACTTGTGCTTGTGAGGGACAAAAGGTCCTAACAAGGAGTCTGGAGACAGGCATAAAAAGTGGCTCTTGCCCATGACCTGCCTATGGAGGGGTTCACTGTGTGGTCCCTCCTGTCCTCTGGCATGCCAGAACATGGGGTATGCATGGACAGGCACCTGCACTAATTCTGGCTTCAGGTGTCTGAATATGCCATGCTGCCCAAGCAACCACCTGATAAATTAGCTCTCAAAGTCATTCCCCCTTCACCGTGGAAGAGGGACTGCTTCTGGCCCCATGTGCAATTTTCATGGGATGCAGGAGGAAATACCATGGCTCTCTGAGACCTGTGTACTCAGAGACACACCCTGAGGCCTCATCCTTCCAGGTAATTTCTGACTTGCACTTATCCACATGGACTATAGAGAAGGCCAAAAGAAGATGCCTCAGTTAATACTGGAGTCTTGCTGCAAGGCTGGAAAATATAACCTAACTGGGGTACTAGTTGCACAAAACAGTGCAGAATGGGAGACAGACCTTCCTGAACATTTTTAACATTATTTGGGTTCAATTTCCCTAAAATGTTGCTCTTTTGGCAAGATGATTTATTGATGTGTTGTGGCCAAGGATGTTTTCATATTTCTGAGGAAGAGCCAATTTAACTTCAAAGGGTACTAGTTGCTTGCTCTAAAAGATCTTTTATTACACGGAAAATGATTTGGTTTTCCCTGAAGACAGCCCAGTGCATACATGGAAATGATATTTGCCTAGCTCTGCCTGAGGCTGTGAAAATTGGTCTTCTATTCTTTGAAAATCACCCACACACAAACCCACACAGATGTAGCATACTCCCTCCTCAGTGGGTCTGCAGGGTGAGCAGTTAGACCGGTCATCATTACACGGGGTTTTCAGACAATTTTTCAAACACATCCCTTAGTGGGAGCCTTTGCTGGTATCCCTGGTCCTGCCACCTCTGTATGCCAGAAAGCACAGCCATGGTCCTCAGAGTACTCAGCCCCAGTGTCCCAGAAGGGACTTATCTGGTGGATGCTCCCAGGGGTCCAGATTGTCTTTGAGCCACCGGCATCTGGGAGATAGGATCACAGTGCCACAGGGCTGCTGTCATCCCAAGGGCATGGCCATGCTTCTGGCCCTGTCCAGGGCAGCAGCTGAAGCCAGGCACAGTGGCAGAAGCTCAGTGGGCAAAGAAGTCAGGGGTCCCTAAAACCTCTACCTGTGCCACTACTGACAGATGACATTCAAGAGGCTGGTGAACCAGTGCAGAGGAAAGCTGTAGTGCCAGTCTACAGCAACAGCCCTTGGTGCCTGTACCAGAGGGCTACCAGGCTGGCTGGCACTGTGGGATGTGCTGTGCAGACAGTGACTCATGGGGACTAGACAGCATTGCAGAGGGAGAATAAACACTGTGAGATGGGAGGGAAGCCGGGATGGGTGATGGGGACACCAGGTTTGGCTTGGAAACAACTATCATTATGAACAAATATAAGATGCAACAGCTCAGTGGTTGGAGGGGATCTCTACATCATCAGTGAGTAAAGGCTCTTGAAGGAGAATCTGCAGTGATGGTGTGATAGAGGCACAGGATCTGCTCAGTGTTGGCACTGCCATGAGCTTATGTGTACCAGGACCATATACAGCAGCTCCTGGGCACTTGCAATTTAAACAAGCAAGAGGGGAATTGACAAAGTGAAAAGACCTATGCTGAGAATTCACACACCAATTTTGCAGACTTCCTCTTTAGGAAAACTGTGGTTTTCCTCTTTTCTTTTCTTTTCTTTTCTTTTCTTTTCTTTTCTTTTCTTTTCTTTTCTTTTCTTTTCTTTTCTTTTCTTTTCTCTTTTCATTTTTCTTTTTCAGAGGGCAAAGGAGTCCCGTTTTCAGCCAGGATTGAGTTAGTTTTCTTCTTAGTAGACAATACAGTGCTGTGTTTTGGATTTAGAATGAGAATAGTGTTGATAACACAGTGATGTTTTGGTTGTTGCTAAGTAGTGCTTACATTGAGTAAGGACTTTTTTATGTCTCATGCTGTGCCAGTGAGGAGGTGCACAAAAATCTGGGTGGGAGTATGGCCAGAAGAGCTGACCTGGATTCGGCCAAGGGATGTTCCATACCATAGAAAATCATGCTTAATGTGTAAACTGGGGAGTTGGTCAGAAGGGGTCAGTTGCTGCTCAGGCATTGGTCAGGATGTGGTGAGCAGTTGTATTGTACATAATTTCTTTTTTCTTGGCTTTGATCTATTATTATTATTATTACTACAACTACATTTTACTTTGTTTGAATTATTAAACGACTCTTGTCTCAACCCATGAGGGCTTTTTTTTGTTGTTTGTTTTGTTTTTTGGGGTTTTTTTTTGTCTGAGTCCCTCGTGTTCTTGCTTTCCCTCCTGGGATGGGGAGAGTGTGAGCAAACAGTTGCAGGGTAGTAATGTACCAGTTGGGGTTAAACCATTACATTGAGGAAAGACAAGTTGGCCTTGGCTTACTGTGAGAGCTGGGGGAGAAGGCAACCCTAGGCACTGCCAGGAGCCTCAACAAGCCCCCAGGCTGCTCACTGGCTTCGTGGTAATTCAGTTCTGGAGGTTTGATGGATACCTTCCTGCCACCTTGTCTTCTTGGGCTACATATACAAATTGCTAAATCACTCCTTGCCTGTCTCTCATTTCCATCCCTCATTCTGCTTCGGCTGTGTGACACTTCAGCATGTCATTTGCTATCAGCACCAGGAAGGATTTGAACTTTGCAAACCAGCAATTATTTGATTTTTTTTTTCTTATTGGCAGAGATAGGCTAAGTGTTATAGCCTGCAAGTGGGGCACTGCTTCTCTGTACATATACACTATGATAACATCCCTCCTTTGAAATAGTGTCATAGTCTGCAAGTGGGGCACTGCCTCTCTGTACATACACACTATGATAACATCCCTCCTTTGAAAATAGCTCCTACAGGAGCAGGGTTCACACTTGAGACCAGATTTGTGGGTGAGTGTGAGGCTGCCACTGCACGTAGCTTTGGTGAGGATAAGTACACACAGCCATTTTCTCTTGCACACCTCACTCTGGGACCATCCCTGGCTCTCCTCTCTGACAGCCTCTCTCCAAACTCACCTTCTCCTGGACATGCTCAGACTGCCCCTGTGGCCATGCCATCCCCACTGCTCAGGTGACACATGCTGCTGCCTCACCAGCAGGTGTGGGTACAGGTGAGCAAAGACTCGTGGCAGTCACAGCAGTTTGCCTCCTTCCTGGTGAGTCACCGTGCCCCAGTATCTGCCAGCATGGCTGTATCTGGTGACCAGCCTGAAGCAGCACGAGTGCATTGATGGGACTGTAATGAGCCACTCCCAAGGTCCAGCTGGATTTTTTTGGGGCGTTGTCCAGTTTGGTCAGCACACACCATTTATAAAGGGCTTGTTTTCCCTTTGTCAGAATTATTAGCTTTGGATGGTGACAGTTTTAGAAATGGACATTGCTGGGCCTTTCCTGTAAGGAAAGAAAAGGGTGCTCAGGCTCCAAAGAGGGTTTTGATGCTTTTTCACTGGGAATTTGCAAAGCCCCTGTGCACCGAATGCAAAGCAAAGTGTAGGAAGCAAAGTTTTCATTCATGGTGTCTGAGTCTGCCTTGGAAGCAGCTAGTGCAGCCCCAAGGGAAGCTGTTTCCAGCCATGCAAAGCCCCCCAGTTTTGGCCATGCACAGCACCATGCAGCTCCCTACTTCCCAGCCCTTTGCACCAACCAGTTTGGCCTTCCCAGCTGCAGCAGGGTCACACCTCCAGTGACTCTTCCCCAGCTGCTTCTTTGCTTTTGCCATCTAGCCAGAAGAGCAACACACTGTTTTCCCCAAGGTCCCAACAAAGGGACTAGTGCTTGGCAGAGGCCTCCTTTCCCATCCCTACCAGCTCCACACACAGGGAGGACTGGCAAACTGCTCTGTACCTCTACTGAAGCTTCTCTCAAACATCCATTTTGGGTGACAGGGAAGCTAATTTAACCAGCCAGAAATCCCTTGTTTCTCCTTCTTCTAGTTGTTCCTCCCAGTCTCTCCTATCCACTGACATTTTTGAAGGACTAGAAAAACAAGGACATGAATTTCGGAGTTTAGAAATCTACAGAGACCCAGCAGTGAGAAAACCCTCTCTTTGCAGGAGGCATGGGAGACAGGAGCAGGGCTGGGGGTGCAAAGTAGCCACAGCTACAAGAAAATAGGAACAAAGGGACTTCTTTCATCTCTCTCCTCTGGATGTTGTTTCAAAGGCATGACCTAAACTTGAGTGAGGAGCTCAGCATATATTTAAGTGATCTCCATCAAGCCTGACTGAGCAAGGCTGCTCACACCACGAAGTCTTGTGGAGGAGCATGACAGTGGGCTCAGTCCCAGGGTCACAGACTGATCTAAGAAACCTGCTAAGCCCAGGAGCAGAAAAGGCACATCTGGCTTCCTAATTTCATCAGTGTTGTGATTCCCAGCTGGCAACCAAACCCCCAGAGCTCCAACCAAACCTGCTCACTCCCCACTGGTGAGATGGGGGAGAGAATTGGAAGGGTAGAAGTGAGAAAACTTATGAGATAAACACAGTTTAATAGGTAAAGCAAATGTTGTGTACACCAGTAAAGCAAAACAAGGAATTAACTCCCCATTTCCAATGGGCAGGTAGGTGTTCAGCCATCTCCATCACGTGTAACGGTGACTTGGGAAGACACATGCCATCACTCTCAATGTCCCCCCTTCCTTCTTCTTCCCCCAGCTTTATACACTGATTATGACATCATATGGTCTGGAATATTCTTTGGGTCAGGTGGGGTCAGCTGTCCTGGCTGTGTCCCCTCAGCCTCCTCACTGGCAGGACAGTAGGAGAAGCAGCAAAGGCCTTGAAGCTGTATAAGCACTGCTCAGCAATAACAAAAACATTCCTTGTTATCAACACCGTTTTCAGCATAAATCCAAAACACAGCCCCATACTAAGTACCATGCAGAAAATTATCTCTACCCCAGCACAATCCATTATTGTGAGCAGTGGATTTCCCCACACATTTCTATTTCCTTTTGCAGTTACCATGAGTCTCGGTATTCCCTCAAGCGAAAATGAAACTACACACCAGAAATCAACACCAACAGAGGCACAAACCTTCTGCAAAATCCCAGGGCTCAGCGCTGACCAGCCAACCCCCAGGGCTTGTGCTGGCAGGGTTTTCCCACCATTCATTTTCACTCCCTCACCTTTAGTTTCGGTTGCTCCAAGTACACAGCTGCTCAGGCAACCAGATAAGAGAATCAAACTTTCCCCTCGCAGGATATTTCTAACCCAGTTCATTTCCCTGACCTCAGTCCCCAGACGTTGGCACAAAAAGGTGAGACTACACAGTGCAGGGATCAGCCACTGTGGGTTCTGCTTGAGGGATGTGAGATGTTTGGGATATGTATTGGGGTATTGCTCCAGAGAAAAATCCCTGCTTAACTGCAGCCTGAGGCTCACCTGAAAAATAGTCCTCAGCTATCAGAAAGCTCTCAGGGTTGGAAGCAATGCTTGGTGTTTGGTGTACCAGAACAGCAGCTCGCTGATTGTGTACAGCCATCTAAAGTGGTATTTATCATGAAGCCCTCATACATCTATAGACCTGTGGATTTGTCTGTAAAGAGCTACTGGTTCACTCAGCCAAACCTTATCACCTATGTCTAGCACTACATAAACTGCAATTATTTTTGATAACCTGGTCACTTATTACTTCCTTGGTGAGAAGATACATAACAGCCATATACTAAATCCAAATATTAAACAATGAGCCTAGTGTGTCTCCATATGCAGATTTCCATGCTAAATCATTAACTGGGTGTGGGAAAGAATAGCATTATAGAAAAAAAAAAAAAAAGAAGAAAAATCAGTGTAACATTTTTAAAGCAAAGGTAAAAGCCCCCTAGCAGCCTGTAATTTTTACATGGATCTCATTGTTGAAGATTATAAGCACTTGATAAGCATTTGCATAACACCTAGCCATTATCTGATGGGGAAAAATTCCTTAATTTTATAGAGGGGAAACTGGGGAAGAGATTATAAACCCACCTCCAGTTACCTGAAATGCTGCTTCCTACTAACTCTATCAAACTCCTTAAAGATCAAAAGCCATCAGCAAAAGATCAGAAAATGGGAACTGGGTCTCTCAAGGCAAAGGTGAGCATCCAAACCATTAGATCACCTTTTCTTTAAATCAGCTATGCTGAAAGTCTGATCCCTGAATATCCTGATCACTACAGTCAGTATAAATACAAAGAAGTTTCCCCTACACAGTGCTCCTCAAAGCAGCTAGTCGTCTAGACACATTGCACAAAGCACTGGAGCAAGTGGGTTATTCCCAGCAGGAGTTTTTGCAGCAATTAACATCAGGACTGAAGCAGTGCATGTTGCACACAACCACTGAGCATCATCCAGGCAGTTCATAAGGAACGTTGGGGTGTGAGAATGAGATTTTGTCAGAAACACTTATCACCTGTTACTAGAGTCCAAAATCCATCAACCGTCACCTTCACTCAACTTCCCAATAAATGGAATGATGCCTGTAGTGTAGCTGGGCCATGGTAGGGAGAGTTGGCCCAAATACAGTCACAGCCCCACACTGTTTTCAAAGATGAAGGAACAGAGTGACCACATCTCAAGGCACTGAGCTGGATTTATTCATTTGACTATATCAGTATCAAACTAGAAACCATCTGTTTAAGATCATCTATTAGACAGGTGCAGCATTAAATAACAGACATATGAAAAAGAGACCGTGCTTCAGAAAAGATTCAGTGTACAACATACACAGTATGCCATTTAACACAAATGCTTATAAAGAGTCAACCTAAGCATCAGAGAGTTTTATAAAAGTTTACGTTCTCATCCCATGGGATGTACAGAACTATGCAGTTTACATAGTTTTACTATCATCCAAAACATCATGTTTCAAATGTACGAGGCGCAGCAAGAACAATATAATTCCATTTCCATAGGAACATAAACATTGCTTGTCACTAATGACACACTTTCCAAACCACAGCACTCTCAGCAATTATACATGTGTACAATTTTAAAGTATTAAAAAGCAAGAGTCTGGAGCCTGCCCACTGTTACCAATAGAGAATAATATTTGATCTACCCTTGAAAACTATCACAGATATCCTTGTAGTAGCTGTACCATAGGAAGCATGTGGAGTCACTGTCCTGCTTTGTCAGGGCCAGCTTGCTGTGCTATTCCCAAAGCTAACTGATACAGCCAGGGAAGGATTCCCTCCACCCACAGAGAAGGGGACAGCATCCTGCTTAGCTCCCACAGGCCAGAGAAGATGCAAAGTTAAAACACATCAGTAACCAAGTGATGCTTTGACTCCAGAGACAGCTGATAGAAATTAGCTCAGCTTAAAGGAGGCCCTGATTTTCATTAAGAATGACCAGAGACTGGTCAAGTCTTATAGACAGAACCAGACTGAACCCATCTTTGGTTAAATCAAAACCTTTTTTTTTTCAGGGGTGGGAAGAGGGAGGGGAAGGAGGTTTTCTCTAGGGACAGCTCAGAGAGACTGACTCTTACAGTCCACATTCTCAATTGTTATTATAATATTTTTTCATGACATTATTTGCAAGCATATATTATAAGTTTTATAAAAGTGCAAGGCCCAGCACAGGAAGATATCCTGGATTAAGACATTCCCAGCAGTGTTCTTTTTTGCCATCTTGTTGGTCATCCAGCAGATGCACAAATATTGTTGCTTGGGATCAGCTTATCAGAGTCCCTAAGGGTTTAGCTTAATCATCTGTGCAATTAAACACTATTCACATTTGACAGCCTACAATGGCAATAGTTTTATGTACAAATCTGAAAATCAAGTCTTAAAATCAAGTTTTAAGAGGTAGAGGTTCACTTCTGACCTGTCAACATAAAATGTTACTGAGTCAATCATATTCTAAGGCTGGTGGTCCCCTAACAATATTGAAGTAACCAGCAAGAGCTCCAAGGTCTATGTAGAGTGATCTTTGCCTCTTTAGCAGGTCTGACTCTTCCATGCTTCCATTGCACAATGAGGAATCTAAAAAGGAAAGAGGCAAAGCATGTCATTATTGCACAAACAGCTATATCAGTTCATTTTCATGATTGTATATATTAGTGGAATAATTGGCCTAATATTTGATTTTATTTATCTGTGGTTTAGAAAAATTCATTTTTTAGGAAAACAAAAAAAATCTCATCTAAAATAAGGTACAGTAAATCAACCCACAGCTCCAAAGCAAAGAGAGGTAAGCAATTTACTAAAAACAGCAAGTGTATTCAACTATTTGAAAAATTAAAAAAAAAATCCTCCATCAGCTGGGACAGCTAGGCAGTTTCCTCATCCTCTGAGCTATAGTGCTAAAGGAGAGTTTGGTGCAAGAAAAAAACCGGCTAACTTTCTGCCAGCTGAGAATTCCCCTTCATCATGGGGCAATTTTTATCTTAACAGATGACATCATCTTTCTTTGGGTGTGACAATACAGAACAAATATAGGTCCATCAGACTCAGACTTCTTATTTCTTTTACATCAAAGTCTGAAGAAATTAGACCTGGTTTGCAATGGCAGAACTCCCCTGAACACTTGTATAATGAGAGTCTAGCTCTAGTTTAGTAGTCAAATTTTTTTTCATCTTCAAAAGAATTGATTCAGATGGCCTGAGCTGGTCAAAGGGTTATGCACACCCAAGGCAAAATCCAGAAAGAACAATGCCATCCTAGATAAGATTCTGTGATTCATTTAAGTGTTAAGTGAATTTGTTGCAACAATTATGCATTACAGCACCCAAAACTTTTCATAGGTATCTTTTCAAAGACTTATCTCACTCATATAAACCACCTGTCTAGGGTAAATCTTTAAATGCCTTTTGTCAGAACCCTCTCAACGTTATTTCATAAGTAGAAGAAAAGCAATTTGAAGCCTGTTAGCATGTTAGTAGCACTAAATCTCACTTGGGCTTGATACTATCCAAGGGCACACTGAGTTTTCTACCTGGTTAGTGTGGAAGGATAATTCCTTCATAAAGCACTTACCAACGCACAAGGGTGACAATGTTCTATCCTAAAGTCATTTTTGTTTTTAAAACAAAGGGCTTGTACTGCTGACACTCAACAACATTAGTTACGGTTTTGTGAGTTTCTTTTTCCTTAAGGAGGCAAAAAGTGTTGGATTTGGTGGTGGTAATTGTTGGACTTTGTTGTTACCAAATCAATAGTATCTATAAAACATCTCTAGTGCTGTGGCAAATTATGGCAATTTGGGACAGCAATCTATACTTCCTGAAGTGTCCTGAATGACCACCAGGGCTTTTTCAAGAGCCAGTCCTTCCAGAGCTGCAGAATTCAGGCTAAGTTCCTTCCCACTGAAGTCAATGGGTGTTTTATTTATGACTTAATGACCTCTGGGTCTGATCTCATCTGACTGGGATTTTCACTGGTCTCTTTCCAGAAGCTTTTTCAGTTTCGTTGGCTTTTGAACATTCAAATCAAGATAGGACACAAAGTAAGAGCTACAAAGTGCGAGGTAAGTAAGCCTGATCTCATTACCTGTAATGTTTTCTGGCAGCTGCAGATCCTTCCTTGCAAGTAGTCTTTTCCTTTCAAACAATGCAGAGTCCAGACTCTGACACCTCGGCTGCTCTTCTGGGGGTGGGTGTAAGGCTTCATGTTTCAGTAAGTCTGCTGCAGACAGCCTGTGATTAGGATTCCTTTCCAGAGCTGCTTCTAGCAACTCTCTCATGGAAGTGCTGCAGTCTTCAGCAATGTCCTCTAAGGGGGGAGCTTGCTTGTGTATCTGTTGGAATAAAAAAAAAAATCATTGAAACACTTATTCCAAAAACAATAGCAGAGGAACTTACAGATAACCACATGAGTTGTCTGGGAATTCCCCAATTACAACTCATCACTTCCTTAAGCTGGGCTGGTCAACTAGAACAGAACATGCAACTGCACAAAATCCACCTCTTTAAAATCTGATTTTATAAGAAATCTAAAAACTCACAGAAATTTCAAGAAAGCCTAAAAACCAGCACCATGTAAATTCACCAGATTTCTGTACCACGTTGGAAAAAAAAGAGAATCAAGCTACAGTTTTTATCTATCTGGAACGTCTACACAAAACAGACAAGTAGAAGACTGATGGGATTGTTTCAATCATGTCTCACACTGTTCTAACCCTGTCCTTGCAGTAAATCCAAGGCCTGTAAATTATAACACAAATCACAGAGATTTCTCCAGCTCAGCCTCTGTCTTCCCCTAAATGATCAAAAACCACTTCTTCCTTCCCTCCCCGGAAGCAAAAAGGATGATATCATCTCTCTGACAAGTATTTTGCTAGTTTTTATATGACTGGAGCTTTCCCATTAAGTACAGGAAAACCTTCAACTGAAACTGAGCTACAGCTTTGCTAAGGACACTTACAATATAGAGGTAGGATGGATATGCAGAACGAGGATATCTGTTCACCCAGGGTGGGATGCCAGTTTGCATATGAATGATAGTAGCTCCCATGCTGTAGATGTCTGCTTTTGTTGTGTGGCCTCTGCAGAGGATAACCTCAGGGCTCATGTAAATCTGTGAAGAATAGTGAAAAAAAAAAAAAAAAGATTAGTCAATAGGGGAAAACAACAAAAAAAATTAAAAGATTAGTCAATAGGGGAAAACAACAAGCAGAGATGAATTCGACATTTTGTGATCAGGGGAAAATCCCCTATAAACGGATGCATCCCACTAGTACCTGCAGGCCAAAGACCAAGCACCATCTGGGGAATAAGAGTTTTCTGCTCTGCACATTACTGCAGACATAGAGATGGCACCTGTACACATTCCAGGTTTGCCCTGCCCAGACAGGCCACAGTTCAGCAGCTGTGAGACTTAGCTGAGCTGTGAGAGACTGAGGTTCAAGCCATGGCTCTGCCTTGTTCAGCTGGGCAGCAGAAACCTCACCCCTCCACAGCAAGAGGAGGTGCCTGAACTGCCAGTTTGTTTTGTGGGGCACTGCTGGAACTGCTCCATTCATCTTGAACATCATGGGTGTGCACCAGGCTAAAGAGAGAGGGTGACCTGCACTGATAGCCACCCAGATGAGGGTAGGAGTCTACTCAAGTTCCTGTTACACTGCATACTACACAACTCTTCTGAGCAGAACTGACAGATCTTCCAGTCTTCCTTATTCTTCTTATCTAATAACCTGCATGTTGGGGCATTATCCTAAGAAATGGGATGATGAGGAACAAGCCAGGTCGAGGCAATGCATGAATTAAGACAGGTCTCTTAAGCCCTGCTGCATGCCCTTTCCACCAGATTACCCCCAGAGCCTCTTCGATCCTTTTTCCAGATCAAAACTTCTAATCTCTTCTAAATCAAAATACAGTTTCCTTCCAAACATTTCACTAAAACATATGAATTTGTCAAGACTCTGAAGAAGGATGTGGTGGGAAGCTCCTGGCAGCTCGGAGTGCAGCTGGAGGAGAACCAGACAGGCAGGATGCAGAAGGCACACCCCACACCTCTGCCACTGCCACTGGCCCAGGGAACAGGTTTCAACACAACACACAACTGGCCACAACACACCAGGCTAGCAAGCCACCCTATTTGCTTCTGGTTTCTACTTTTCCCTCACCCAATTTCCCTCTAAAGGAGTCAAACCAACTTTAATTAGTTCAAGTCACCCTGCCACAAAGAATCACATTAAAAGCCATTAACTGACACAAGGGCAGGAAGTTAAGTCATCACCACATGGTTTGACTACTTATTACCACAGATTGAGAACGGCTGTAGGGCTCACGCAAATTCCAAGGAATATTTGCCAGTAAATCACGTACCATATCTGCAAACAGAACATGCAACTGGAACTGTGTGCAAAGGTTCAGCTGCTTGTCTACCCAGTAAATCACATACCATATCTGCAAACAGAACGTGCAACTGGAAGTGTGTGCAAAGGTTCAGCTGCTTGTCTACAGCTGCTACTGACTCCTAGCCATTGTTTTCCTCAGGGCTAAGATAGAATCAGTGTATCTGCACCCTCCACCTTTAAGTCTGGTAAGAAGCAATGAAAAGAATTTCTAATTTCGTTTAAAAAAAAAAAGTCTTTGGCAAATACAGTGCAACTTGAGTGAAATCTAGATAAACAAAAAGCAGCTGCCTTCATGAGGCAAAAAGGATGCTGGCACAAGATCTTGTCTGCAGCTAAAGTGTGAAAATGTCAAGATGCACCTTGATGGCACAGGGACAAAAAGCAAAAATGAGATGTACATCAAAGCTCTGATTTCAGACTGGTCTAAGACTCTCTTGTCACCAAAGCAGACAGGTCAAGCCATGGATACCTTCCCGTTCTCATTCTTTCCAACTGCTGGACTGGCACTTGCCTGCCAGTCAGACCAGAGACACAGCCCAGCTGAAAAACAGCCCTTACTTCATGCTGTGCTAGGTTTAGTTTAGCATTCCCAAAAATGAATCACACATTCCACACTCAAACTTTAGCAGACGATTTTTTCCTCCTCTCAAATAGTTGTATCTGAAGCTGACACTATTTTAACAAAGTGACAGAAGCATAACAGAAAGTGTAGCAAATGCACAGAAAAAGTATTTCCTGCAGAAGTTTCATCACAACCACAGTTCATTGTGTGGCATGACAAGGCAGAAATCCTAGGTTTTTTATGCTACACCAATTAAACAAAATTTTAATTCTCTTTCAGTCATATTGCCCAGAATAGTAACTACTCTTTTGCATAAACACAAAGACAATACACTCCATTCAGACTTTCTATGCTATAGAAGAGAACAAAAATCCTGAACTCCCAGAGGACAACACACACAGGAGAAAGATAACTCCACCTGCTGCTTCCCTCAAGGACACAAGTCCCTGTCCATAGCAGACATAAGGGGAAGCAGCCAGCTCACAGGCACAATGCTGCATGGCAGTGACAGAGCCCTAACCACATGCAGAAACAGCACTCCTGGACAACTGCACCACTTCTTAAGGCTGCATGAGAGAGGGTGCAAAACTCAGGAGGGCTTTGGAGAGCTCTTACTTGGAAAAAAGTTCAAGAAAGCCAGACTACAGAGGGCATTTGTGGGTGACTGGATTAGGCACTGTGGAGAGGAAGAAGCCTAGAAGGAAGACTGTGAGCACAAAAGCCTACAGGAGCATCATAAACACTAAGTCTTTGACCAGTATCTGAAAATCTCCTTTCCCAGTGTTCTCTCTCCAATCTCACTTCTGGCCTGCGATGCTGTGACAGGATTGCTGCTTCCAAGGACTAGTCCAAGCAAGTCCAGAGGAGGCCACAAAGTTGATAAGAGAACTGGAATGAAGCCTAAGAGGACAGGCTGAGGAAGTTGAGGCTGTTCAGCCTGGAAAAGAGAAGGTTGCGTGGAGACCTCATAGCAACTTTTCAGTATCTGAAGGGCCTACAAGGGAGTCAGAGAGGGACTCTGTGTTAGGAATTGCAGTGATAGGACAAGGGGTAA
>NW_008678697.1:51085-64340 GCF_000695815.1 Acanthisitta chloris
CCTGCCCATGGCAGGGGGTTGGGACTAGATGATCTGTAAGGACCATTTCAACCCCTAAAATGCTATGATTCTATGACTAACAACTACTCCCCTGAGACAGCAAACACCAAACCTGGCCATGTTTCAGGGTTGTGGGGATTATCAGCTTTCTGAGGACATGAGTGCAGGTGCTAAACTGTGAGGAATCATTTTCCTCCCACTAAATGAAGAACTAAGTGGTTTTTACTAGGTAAAGCAAAAACACTAAAGTGTTTTCCACTTTTCACTTGTTCTTACCAACATGAACTTGGCCTGTCCTCCAAGACTCAGGAGTGGATCATCACTAGTCTGCTCCACAAACCTGGAAGTTTCCTGTTCACACACACCTCCATCCTTCGGAAATACCCTACCAGGGCTTCCAACTCATTCCCACCATTTTTCTTATTCTCACTAACGGCACACAAAACTCCCTTAAATAAAAAACAAAACCCCAAACCAAAGTAAAAAAAACACCATAAAGTACATACATTAAATGGCAGAAAGCATGCTGCTTCCAGTTCAGTAAGCATTTAAGCTCTTAACTCTCCTGACTAGAAAGACAGTGAAAACAGATTTTCAAGTGTTTTCTCAATTCTCTTGAAGAAAATAAATAAATAAACAAGCAAGCCTGATCTTCTGTGAAATCTTGTTTACCCTACCTTTCCAAGGAGTAAAATGCTCTTTGTCCATTACACAAGTACCTCCTCTTTACATGTGTGAAAGACTTATCAAAATGCTAAGTGCCAACATTTCAGCTGAAGCGTTTCCTGTAAACAATCACCTCCGGCAACAGAGAGCACACAAAGCCACATCTGCAGCAGCAATCCAAGCTAATGGTTGTTTGCTAAAGCTCCAGGCCTGGAAACAACTCGGTATGAGTGCAGCTTAAGTGGTATGCAGAACCTCTGTGCACATTCAGAGTCGAAGAGTACACTTAAAAGGACCCCACCTCCACCTGTAGTCCGTAATGCCTAAGCAAATTCATCAGATAATCATCAACTGTGCCATACATAACCCCTAAAGAACCAAAGGGTTACATATAGAACAGAGCTTAGAAATGCTAAGGGATGAAACCCAGATGTCTGCAATTTCTGTGGTTTCGAAGGTGGAGTTAAAAGTACTGTGTGGAACAGATCAGCCCAGTCCACAGCAGGTATCTCAGAAAGAAATCTTTGGCAGAGCAAAGAACAAATTCTGTTTGAAGTGTCTCTGACCAGCAGCTGATACACTGCAAACAACCTCCCTTAAGAGTAACATCTGACTGCAGTGAACAGTCCCTAACCGATGGGACTGCAGAGAAAGTGACATGGCTTTCAAAGTGTAACACTTGATTCTCCAACAAGTTGAAATAAAAATATAATTGAGATTATACTAACATTTGTAACTTTTTGGTAAGTTTTATAACAACTCTTTTACACATGCTTCTGACCTTCCAGCTTCAAATTTGAGCTTAAGCATCACAACCATAGGAGTAATACAACATAAGGGCTTTTATCCCTTCAGCTTCTTACCTCTGTTCCTCTAAGGTCTTTGGGATAGTAAATGTCTTCAGTCATTTGAACACTTAGGCCAAAATCCACCAAAACAGCCTTAGTTGACATAAAGACAATGTTGCTTGCTAAAAGAAGGAAAAAAAAAGACAACAGTTAGGTTTTTAGCATGTCTGGCATTTATTTCACAACAAATCTGCTTCATTCAAATGTTAGCCTGAAAATGGACATTGATTAGCACGACCAGCCAATAGTCCTTCTAGCCAAAAAGGGTCTGGTAGTGACCTGGTCCAATTTTAAATCATATCTTAAAAATCAAACAGGACTGGTTTATGTAAAAGAAGAATCAATGTTTGGTCATTTCCCTAGCTTTAAATTAAAAAAAAAAAAAAAAAAAAGAAAGAGAAAAAGGCAGAGGGTAAGGGAGGAGGGTGGAAGACTGGTAGGCACCTCAGCACAGTAAGCCTTGCTCTGAAGATATTTAATGGTCTCCAAGGTGGAGAGCACAGTGTGAAGCTGTGACTATGAACAGCACAGCTGTTGGTCACCAAGATGTTTCTCTACACTAACAATTCAAATGGAGACAGAAATACAGTGTAACTGAGGCCCCTCCAGAGCAGCCACACCAGTCTCCTGCACTGGCCAGTGAAAACAGCTTAGTATGACAATGAAGGACAGACTATGGCTGCAAAAGTAATAAAAGACTCAGTGTTCCAAACTCTCACTGAACTGCAGCAATATCTAGGAGCTTAATTCACATTCCTTCATAAAACTCTGCCTAAGGCACAACTTTGTACTCAGAGGCTGTATTTGCAGCTGAATTTCTGATCGAATATTTATGAAGGTAGGGCTCTATGTGAGCCTTGAGAAATTCTTATTTGCTGTGGTGAAATGAAGTCTCCAAGTTACACAACAGAAACACATGTTCTCCCAGAGGAACCTGTGGGTCATTTTCCACCTTGACAGTGCCCACCATGATGATCCAGTGGGAAGACTCAAGCTTGATTTCAGTGGTACCAATTCCTGAAGCAATGCTTCACACAGCTACCTCCTTACCAGTGCTACAAAACCATGCAAGTAAATCTGCAATTTTAGGGATACTTTTGAAGATATGTTTTTTAAACACCACAAAATGGACAGTGCAGCAGGCCACACTGCCACAGTGCAGCCAGCTCTGCTGCCTGCCTGGGACTGTACCCAGCCCCAGCTGCAACTAGTTTTGGAATGAAGTTCTCTCCACCAAACAGCCCCATGGTTTAACTGCTCTCCAACCAAGGGTTAAAATGACTAGCAGCACTGAACACCTCCTGAGAGCCAGAATATCCTTGTCCCCTTCCTGGATCAGGTCAGTCTCTCAGTAAAATGCCTATCTCCTTCTGTATCAGCAGATCAGACTCAGTAGCAGCCAAATGGCAGTAGATGAAGTGAGGAAGAAATCAGAGATGTTCAGGAAACAGCCTTTTCTATTGATTCCATCTGGTGAGGGAAAACACAGAGCTCAGCTCCCTCGAGGTTTGCTAGGCAGTGGGCATGGCTGCTATTTTCAGGCCTGAGCTACCTAGCTCAGCCCCTGGCACCCAGCAGGCAGGAGTGTGCCCACGGCTCACTCCCAGGCACCTTGGTAGCCATCAGCCCCACCAACCTCTGCCTCATCACCTGCCTGCATCCAGCAACACAGGAAAAGGCTGGAAAAAGTGAAACACATCTACCACATTCACAATGGGCTGGTTCTCCTATCCACTACCTAGATGTAGTGGGTTGGGTTTGGGCTGGTTTGTTTTTTAGATCTTTTAATTAATGTCACTGTTACTGCCAGTTACAATAAACCCATAGGAAAGACTCTTCCTACAAGTGAGAAAGCACAATTAAGGGAAAAACTAGGCAGTTTTATAGTTGTCAGAACCTCAAAGGCTTACATCTAAAGTACTGACCCATATTAATTAAAATAAAACCCAAATGCAAAACCGAGATAAAAATTTAGCAATTCCTCTTCATTCCAATTCATCTTCTGTCAACTATTTACTGCAACACTTTGCTTTGAGTATTTCTACTTTAACCGTCAAGTTTAGCTAAATTAACTTGCAGAGATATATCTTCATTAGAAGAACCATTAGTAGAAATATATATAATTTTAAAACAATTTAATATTAGTGCATGTAATTTAGAGATATCAATACATTTTGAATATTTATACGTGTTAATATCCAGAGTTTTTTAAAAGCAAATATATACTAAAACTTGTTGTAATTATTGAAAGAAAAAAACCCCAGCACAAATTTTGTATTTGGTTCCAAAGTGTCTCAAACTCAGGAGAACAGCCATGGAGAAACAACAAAGCCTAAAAGAAGGTGCAAGTAGAAGTTGAGCATGGAAACAGCCAGGAGGAATTTGCATAGAAAGACATCAACTTCTTGCTTAACTCAGGCTAATAATTTAACTCTTTAGGGTTTTATTTAAACAGAGCTGCTTATGAACAGCAAAGGATCTATAACTTTCTAATCATCCTCTCTGCTGAAGTGAATTAACAAATAGTGTATATAACAATTATCACCAGAACCTGACATTGCCCCTTCTAAGCTTTATCCATCCCTCTCTCCCAGAGACACGAGGCTATTTGCCCCAGCTCAGTTCTAGGCTCTCAACCAGAGCCCCAGCTCAGCCTGGACCAGAAAGCACCCCAAGGAATCCCACAGACGTACGTTTGATATCATGGTGGATAATCCTCTTGGAGTGCAGAAAGTCAAGTCCTTTCAGAATATGCTTTGTCACCCAAATGATTTCAAACTCTCGCATAGGACCACAACTCTCCAGCTTTTCCATGACAGATCCTCCCTCTCCAGCTTCCATGAAGAGATGGATCGTCTCATCCCACAAAATAGCGCCATATAATTCAGCAATGTTTTCATGACGGAAACATGCTTGTATTTCAACATCTGATGGTTTGAACTGTTCCACTGGGACCTAGGATATTGAAAGAAAATCAAAGAAAATCAGCTCAAAAACCAAGTTATCAGTACTAACACTGGCTATCCTATAGCCTAATATGAAAGAGGGAAGCAAAGCACTCCTATCCACTTGTGAAAGTGTGGAACTTTACTACAATCCTGAGTAGTTCTTCCTTTGCAATTGAGAGACATCCTGTTAAAAGTTGAGAGAGATTTTGGAATTATGCCCAAATAAAAAGTGCAATCTTCCAGAAAAAGCAATGTAGCAAGAGTTATTCCCGTCAAAATCCAGTGGTTACGCAAAAGCTTTATGCAAACTTCCTGGTGAAGGAGATAAAAAATTCCCACTGCTTTTTCCATTAGCTTTGTGCAGTCTCATCTGCTCTACCAGAGCTATACACCCACCTGACAGGTGGATCAGTGCCTGCAGTGCTCAGCACAGTCTGCAGACTAACCCGACTCTGGACTATTACTGACCTGAAGTCAGTCCTTATCAGCACTGGTTTATGGCTTACAAGAAATGAAACCTGTTTGAAAAAGCCCTGAGAGCAGATTGCTAAGACAATAAAGGCAGTGTTTGCTTACACACGGAAAGGCTACTACCACTCTTTTTATCCTCCCTTCCCTCAGACTCATGTCTGTGAACCAAATAAGAGGTTGATATTTTTATCTCAATGAGAAACACTTGTTTGTATTTTCAGAAACATTAGGCTGCTTGAACTCTGCAGGAGCAGCAAACTAGAGCTGTCCCTGTGTGGACACTGCAAGGGAAGGACATACAGCTACCTCCCCAACTTTCACAGACAGAAGTAATACAGGTACTTATTCATGAGCCAGAGGATACAGAGCAATGTCCCAGCTGGGCTTCTAGTAGCCCTGAATACTTACTGCTCAATTCAGAATAGTATGTTAAAAGGCAAAGCTGAAAGAAAATATTGGCTTGCATAAAAGTAGGGCAGTGCCTAGCAGTTTTCTTGAGACATCTCACAACCTTAACTCAGTCAGTGCCCAAAACACAATTACAGTTGCCCATACTGAGCTCTCAAGCACTTTAATGGCACTGGAATAAAGAAAACTCAAGTCTGTTGATGTTTTACCATGGTGAGTACAGCAGGACAAGTAGAAAATCTACTCCTGCACCACAGTCCATGTGCCAATTACACATACTTTCAGAACACAGAAACTTTTGCAGTCTCAGAGCCAAAAAATTAAAACAAGTTAACAGTTAAGAATGCACATTTTTCCTACCTTGTATAGGCCAACAAAACCAAGATGATCATCACCCAACAGTGGGATTTGATACAGACATATTTGAAAATATACTGTGTGTACTATGTCATACACTATTTGCTCAGAGATAAAACTACTGAACTAACATACCAGTTTGCATGCCATTCTTTTCTTGGTTTCTCTATCTTGGGCTAAGTACACCTTCCCAAAAGCTCCCCGAGGAATAAAATCAGAGCCAATGTTCCTGTAAGTCAGCTTCCATGGAAACAGGAGGACATCCGAGTCGATTTGATAGCGCCCATTCTTGGGTGTGATCTGTGGAGATAAATAATTTTAAAAAATCAGAGTGAAGTTAAAACCACTTCAAACCTAATTAATTAGATACATGTAGTGGGGGAAAAAAATATATCACTTATATATGTGCATGATGCACGTGATCTGCTCAGCAGTCTTTATTTAGAAACATCAAATGGGAACAGCATGTGAGGTGTGGCATTCATTCATGGCCCAGGCATCCACGTTTCTCTCTGGTGACTAACTTACAAAGTGTAAGTTGCAATTAATTGTCTTGAAACAACAACAACAGCGGCTGGGTTAATGAAATTACCCCCCTCTTGTTATTAGACCTACCTGCACATGTTTGTCCTTCCTGTAATCTGTTAACTTGTTATGCCACATACCTGTTACTCACAGGTTATCTTATACAATGTGAGCAAGAGTTTCAGCATTTCCTAATATCACATGTACTGCTAGGGGAGCACATTTTAATTTCCCATCTTGTATCAGAGTTTCTGCTGCTGAGTAAAAGGTCAAAGAATCTCCTTTATACTATAACTAAAATATAAGAGCAAGAGTCACATTGTCTGCTTTAGGTGGGTAATGTTAGGAGCTTTGGTTCTTCTCTATCATCAACTAGGCAAGGAAGGTTTCTCCAGGAAGCAATCCAGGGCATCTAAGTCAGTATCTTGCTCTAAATCTTTCTCTGAAACAGCTTCCTCCCTCTGCATGTGACAGAGAAATCAAACACCTAACTATGGTCACAGTGTGAGTACTGCTTGAGGTCTGATGTTATTTCTTCAGTTCTACAATATTCTCTCAGCTAAAGAATCAATGTTTCCTGTGAATATGCTTTTAATTAATTCAGAGACATAATATTGTCAGTGTATGGAATATCGTTAACCTGTTTAATGCTATCAAGGTTCTTGAAGAGATGTAAAAGTAGATCAAGGATAGTCTGTCACATGGCCTCACATACTCAGCTCTTCAGCTACTCTTTTTAAGGTAACAGCATATTAGGAAGACTATTTGGTTTAGATTTCTTTATAAGATATAACACACAATCTTTCCTGCTTGACCTACCTTCATGTTTTTCAATTAGGAAAGTATCTTCTTGACAGCTAAAATTGTCATTTGTGACTAGTATCTACATGAAATAAATTAATTCATTCAGGTTCCTAAATTTGGAGAGGATAAATTCTTAACCTTTGGTGGGAGGGAGTATCTTTTAATAAAAAGTATTTTGTTTAGGATATGGAGAATGAGCCTCCCCTCTACTTATTAGAAACAAGGTAAAGCAATCTGTACATGTCTAGCAATCCATATATATCTTGCTTGCCTAGTTCTGCATTTCAAGGGACTGAGACTAACTAATCCCCATGGATTACACTTTAGCCTGGAAAGGAGCAGGGGCTGAGTGGAGTGGATTTGCAGAGCAAGAAAACAGCCACCAGACACACTATTCACGTTTTCTGGAGGCTTTCAGGACTAGTTCCTAGCCTGATCCTGTGAGTGCTTTTCTGTGGCTACAATGCATCTTTCAGTTTAGTTTCAACTAAAAGAAATCCATCTCCTGTACCTCAAGATCCTTTGTGATGTGAGCCACAGTGCAGCCAGTGAGGAGCATCAAGCAACCTGAAACACTCCTGCTCCTAACTAAAGCACTGTAAATATTTACGAGGTAGATGCCCCTGCTGAAGCTCATGCACAGGTGATGCCCTGCCTCCAATCCTCAGTTGCTTAATGGGATCACATGCACCTAATAGTACTTGGTTCATAGCAATTGTCTGCCTCTGTAGAAACAATATGCAAGCAAAACAACAACTAGGAGTATGTAGAACAGTATCTACCCTAAGTATAGGAAACAATATTAGTGTCATTTCAATGTTACAGAGTTGAAAAGTGATTGTTTTGCAATACTCCCTCCAAATCAGAATAAAGCAATACCCTGTGCTACTTCACACCTGAGTAACCAGTAAGCCTCAAGCAACCAATGTTCACATATAAAACATATTACATGCAAGATATTTAAGATGATCGATGTAGAACATCTCAAGACAATATAGCAGCAGCACAAATATATATGAATAAACTTCCATTTCATAACTGACTGTTTCTAGAGCAACTATCTTAAACAGAAGTCAAATGACACTAATATTCAGAGGTGCTTGTGGAACACAATTTTAGGGAAAAAAATGAACATATGTCAAAACAACACATCTATACTTGAATTTAGCTGTGTGAAATATTACATAATATTGTAATTCCTAAAATCACACTTGATACTATGTGCTTTTTTTATCCTTAAATTACTACTTTTAACATTTTGTGCAGATAGAGCAAATTGAGTAACTTTATCAATAGATCCCAGATCTTTATTTTTGGGAGTCTGCATAATGAACTCTTTTTGCTGCATGAACACAAGGCCCTGAAAGACCCTTACTGTTTCCCAAACCTGTAACAATCATAGAATCATAGAAAGACTTGGGTTGGAAGAGGCCTTAAATATCATCTAGTTCCAGCCCCCCCAGTCATGGGCAGGGATGCCACCCACTAGATAGGTTGCTCAAGGCTCCATCCAACCTGGCCTTGAACACTTCCAGGGATAGGATATCCACAACTTCTCTGTACAGTCTGTTCCCGTGCCTTACTACGCTCAGATTCAAGAATTTCTCCCTAACATCTAATCTAAATCTCTCCTCTTTTAGTTTGAAAGCATTCCTCCTTGTCCTATCACTACATGCCCTTGCAAAAAGTCACTCTACCCCTTTTTCATACAAGTCGTGAATTTTATATGCCCCATTTAAGTACTGAATGGGCACAATGAGTTGCAGATTTTACTCTTTTTTACTGCTCGTCTCAAGTTTATATTCAATATTGGAAAATGTTTCCTAATCTCCAGGGATACCAAGAGTGGATCCTTCTGAACAACACACTTTACTCCATAGCTGCCTTACAGTGCAGTGGCTAAGCTTGATGGAGATCCCCTCCAGCCCCAGGATTGCAGAGGAAACCACAGCCTGACTGCTGCTCCTGGGATGGGGGGTGATCTTTATTTAGATTCATTAAAAACTTCCAATTCCTAAGCTCTACTAATTGTCATGTAAAAAGAAAATAGACATACCATATTCAAGAGGATTCCAGATTCTTGTTGTCTGCATCCCTTAAATTGTTTTGCAGTGTTAGACACCTGATTTGCAAAAGCAAGCAGGTCTTCCACAGTCCCATATTTGACGGAGGACATAAAAGAAACTTCCCTTTCACAAAACAGTAAAGATTCCGCACGTTCATCATTTTGATTCGCCTCTTCACACATTGTAATTAAGCTGTTTTCATAGACCGCAATGTCTTCACCTGGATAAAGGTTTTCCATGATGTCTATCACCTCAGACATATTTAGATCAGTTAGCAACAAGTCAATCTCCTCTTTGCTATCACTACCCGTGCTCATATACTCCATTACTGTCCACTTTGCAAAATCACTCCTGAAAAAAAAGAAACAAACCTGAAAACACTTTTCACCTCAATTTGTTTTAGCAAAGTAAGAGTGAAAAGAAGCAATCAGGGTGATCAACAGCTCACCATTATACAGTTAGATTTAGAATTAATAATTTGTATTAGGAAGAAAATCATAATTAGTAGCCTTGGCAAAGACAGAATGGAGAAAAAGTCTTTGCTAGTGAAATTTATTCAGAAGTTATTAGTGAACCTCCCCCTGTCATTCATTCTTGGAATTTATTAGAGGAACTGGCACAGTCAGTATACACCAATGTGATGGATATGCAAAAATGAAGGAGCACCCTCAATATAAATGAAGGAATTAATTGCTGTGATGGATATGCAAAAATGAAGGAGAACCCTCAATATAAATGAAGGAATTAATTTTTTTGAAAGGAAAGACAAAGAGAGATATAAACATGCTCAATTAGTTCATCTCCAGGATTTTATTGGCAATTTATGTGATGTATCCAGAAAGAAGGGAAGGTCACAGAGTAAGGTCATTTCATGAGTAATAAGTTAGTAACATTGTACAAAGCACAAGTAAGTCACCACCTGAGATACACAATCCCCCCCCTTTTTTTTTTCCTTTGGCAAGTAAGTGATCAGAAACAGACTCAAACTGAAATTTTCACCAGTTTCAGAAGAAGGTCAGAAACTGAGTTATAAAAGGAATGAGCTTTAGAAGCAGTTTCCAGCAGGTTGTCCTGTCCCCTCTAGTCCTAACAATAACTTTTAAAGCTACTATTAGAACGATTTTGCCCAAGTGGATTTACAGAAAACTGGGTTCAACACCCCAAAAAGTCCTTTCCTATCCCAGATTTCTACTTTAAGTCAGAGTTACTTATTCAAGTTAAAAACATATGCACAGTCAATCATTAAAATACTGACACAAATAGTTTTAAACACATAAATGTCTAGAGCACTTACCTTGTATTTAACCTGGTTACATCACTCAAAACCATTAAAAACGTCTCAATATAATCCCTGAAGTCGTCACGTTTTTTTTTGAACCCGTATTTACCACTGACGATAATTTCACTGTGTTCTGTGGCAGTCTATTAAAAAAAGCAAAACAAATAAAGCCATTGCAGACCAGCTCAAGCAGAAGGACTGGTTTGTACTCATATAGACCATTTGCTTCACAGGCTTCACGGAAAGAAAAACTAGTAATCACAAGGCTGAGATAAGAGGGGATTTTTCTGCAGAAAAAAATGACAGCTCAAAAAAGAGTCAAGCTACTGCATGATCATCCAGATTTCCAAGTAGTAGTAAAAAGTAGTTTTTCCATGGTTAGGTCCCGAGTTTTATTCTCTCTGCTTCATGCTTGCTTATAGCAAAGAGAGAAGGATCTCCTTTTCCTCTAGCAGAGCTGAGTAGAGCACGGCTTCTTTAGAGAGCTCTCATTTCCCGTTTTCATAATCCACTGCAATCATCTATTTTGGGCAAAAGATAATAACCAGACAAAAAGACCCTAAAAAAGAAAAGCAGCAAACACAACCTTATCTCAAGGACAAGCAGCAGACCCTGAGGCCACGAAGCAATGCCGTTTACCCAGGTACAGTTTCTGGTTACGATCACTATCTTTCTTACCCTTGCCACAAGGACGTGGAAGCTTTGTGGCACATATTTCTCATGGGTTAGAGTATTTACGTCAGCTCCAATGTGAAGAAAACCAAGTAAAATGACGTGTCTGGCTTGGCAAAGAACTCAGCCCACGTGCTGAGAGTTTAAAAGGTAGGACAGGACAGCAGATGCAGCATTGGAAAAGGCAAGGGGAGTGCCTGTTCCTTTTCAAACTCAAACCCAAACCCTGGAGGTGATGGGGGCAGAGCAGCACTGTGCCCCCTGCATCCCCCCATGACAGACACAGTGACTTGCACCAGCACTGCACCAGTTCACCCAGCCTCGAGTCAACCTGCACCCATAGCATTAGAGCTGCCAGGTTGGAAGCCTTGTGGTCACTAGCACTACTCACTTGGGGAGCACCCAGGCTTTGTATCCAGGGTGCTCAAAGAGGTCAGGTTTTCCAACTTACACAAGAAATAAAAGATGCTATGAGTGTTTTCTAACCTATCACACCATCTTGCTGCTCCATGACCAAGCTATAGGCTGTTAACAAAGCCTGAAAGTGGTTACTCTTTACTATAAAGGAGATTTTTCCCTTTCCTTACAGCAAGACTTCATTGCCTTTTTTTTTTTTTTTTTGGGTGCTGAATTAGTGGGGGTGGAAAGAAAAGAAACAATCCAGTCATAAGAGGAACTGAGAGACTGCATATATAAAGTCAGGTAAAGTTACAAACCAGTCCTGAGGGACTTTCTGAAGAAAAACATGAGCCTCTGGATGCTCTGGTCTTTTGTGGATAAAAACAACGATGTATCACAATTAAACTAATTTACTCTCTCATACCATCTGCATGCAGAAGGCACCTGCACAGATTAGACCAAAGGCAGCTTTCTGTCAATGCCAGTTCTGCTCTGTTCCTCAAAATGCTCCCAAACTACAGAACAATACTAATAATATTCTCGCCAGTTTCACTACAAAAAAAAAAAAAGGCCTGAATAACAAGAAAAAGTGACCATAACCTGCATATTCTCAGTCCTGTGCTTTAAGTGCTTGAAAAAAGCTGCAGAGCCTTTACAACTACCTGAAAGGAAGCAGTAGTTAGGTGGGGGGTCAGTCTCCCAAGTAACAAGTGATGGGACAAGGGGAGATGGCCTCAAGTAGTACCAAGAGAGGTTTACATTGGATATTAGGAAATATTTCTTCACTGAAAGGGTTGTCAAGCACCAGAATAGGCTGCCCAGGGAAGTGGTGGGGTCACCACCCCTGGGAGGGTTTATCAGACCTGTAGATATGACACTTAGGGACATCACTTAGTGGTAGGCTTAAAGGTCTTTTCCAGCTTAAATGATTATATGCATCTATTTTCCCTATACCTAGCAAATTCTAAACACATTAATGTTTACATAATGAAAGCAGTGTCTATCCTATAAAAGCTGATTTTTTAAATTATGCAGCAACTTAGTGTTATATTTCCACCACTGGTAAAAAAAATATGTCTATTTGCCAACAGGAAATTCACCTTTCCTCTTTATCCATAAAGTCTTGTACTAGTATCAGTGGTGGGCAGTCATATAATATTCTAAGTCATTCTATATAATCCAGGCTCATGAAAAAAAATTG
The DNA here is from genome assembly GCF_000695815.1 of Acanthisitta chloris. NCBI lineage: Eukaryota > Metazoa > Chordata > Aves > Passeriformes > Acanthisittidae > Acanthisitta > Acanthisitta chloris. The sequence goes on from NW_008678697.1 coordinate 63,730, forward strand.
GATTCACTAAGTGTGCTTTACTTAGATTCTCAGTTTAAAAACTGGTTTTACCTGCAGTGGAAAAATAAAAGTACATGTAAGCACTTAAGTTGCTAAAGCACAAGACTCTTTCTCCAGTTCTGCCAATATTTCAACATCATCACATGAGTAATTTGGAAGGCAAAGGTTCATAACGAGTAGCTTTCCATTAAACCCCTTTTGTCTGAGAAGTGTGCTGCCTGAGAGCATCCCCATAGCCACCATATAAAATAAGAGTAACTGGATGTCAGACTTCTGAGACCTTTTGGCATTTTTATGGGTCAAAAAAAAGTAAGCAAAAACTACAATAAAAAAAAACCCTCCAAAAATAAAACAGCTAGCCTAAAACTGCATAGGCTGGCTCGATGCAATTATACACCCATAATAAAGATCTTTTTGTGCTGTTTTTAGGGAATAAATTTCTAGCCTAAGTGACAAGTGATTGCCCAGTGGTCACGGAAAAACAACTTCTAAAAAAGTTATCCACAGACCTTGAAAGATACAATCCCGCCGAAAAAAGGAAGTTCTACTCTTAAGAAACAAGGAATATAAACGATATCAGTTTCGGCATAATTTCACTTGGAAGCTAAACT
>NW_008678698.1:0-323 GCF_000695815.1 Acanthisitta chloris
GCTTGCAGTCAGTGTGCCAAGTTAGCATGGAGATTCCTGGCTGAGTTTTGTATTAGTGTCACCTACAGGAAAGCACATCCTGCTTGAGAACTGATAGACTTTGAATAACTATTGAGCATGTGCTTTTAAAATTTTATGAAGTGGTGAAAATCCTTTAATAAAGCTAAATTGATTTATCCTTGCACTCTGGAAAACAGTAGAGCATAGAGATTGCATAGAAAACGGGATCTACTTTATTTGCTTCACTATACAGTGCAGTCAGTTATCTTGTCTGGTTACGTGACGGCAGCAGAAAAGGATTGTTAATCCGACACTGGGCAAAT
>NW_008678698.1:394-785 GCF_000695815.1 Acanthisitta chloris
CTCCCATAATATAGATTGACAAAGGGAAAGTAAAAGAGAATATTCAGGGAATAAATAACTTTTTTTTTTTTTGGTATTTTGCATTTGTGAGGAAGTTCTAGTATCTTACATGAGTTTATATGAAATAAATTTCTTCTGTTAAGGCTGGTGGCAATAACAGAGTGAATATGATGTAATATTTCCTTGCTTCCATTTCTGATATATTTTCACATCCAATTTGCTTGCTGTACTGTGAGGTACTATAAAGGATTTTAGCAGGACAAAAAACTAGTTCCACTTATCCTTTCATTGGTTTTTTTTTTTTTGATGTACTGTACTCACATAAAACATCCATTTATATTTGGTGCCAGAGGCTAATTCATTGAATCTGGGATGTATTATTGCAAAACAA
>NW_008678699.1:0-13429 GCF_000695815.1 Acanthisitta chloris
GGAGCTCCTACCAAACCCTAACACTTTGCAATAATTAAATGTGTGAATATAGGGTAAGATTCATAGGTCCTAAAGTAGCAATGCAGAATTGAAACATAAGAAGAGCTACTACTTATTGCTTTCCTAAGCCCTAAATCCACAGGACAACCTATTGCACATGAGTAGATCATAGTTCAAGACCTCTAACTAGAACCTCAACCCCAAGGCCTGCCTTATCCAGTGTTCATATGATATTATCACAAAGAGACTTGACTTGGTCAAAACCAACAGAAGCTATCATCAAGAATGGACAACTAAGTAGTAATCACGTCTTGAAAAGGAAAAAATCCTAGAGACCTCCCAGTATTCTATGCTTCTACTGGAGTACTCTGAGTTGCAGATCAGGACTCTGTTGTGCAGAGTACAGCTATGGCATTATTCTTATCACTTACAAATGTAATTGCATATATGCATTATGTGTATGTACATATGTATGTATGTGTGTGTACAGTATGAATATAATTAATATTACATATGAATATGAACTCCCTGAGGGGAGAAGATACAAGTCTTCTTTTCCTGTGTTAGCGTAGAAAACACATAATCACGGAATGATTATATGGGTGCTTTTATTGAAGAGCTCAGCTCTGCGGGGTACAGACCCAAATCTGACTCCGACATGGTTCTGAGATGGATACATTTTTATACTCTTCTCTTACATAACCATGGTATAGTCATATGTTAATCATTACTTTGCTATTGTTCTATTGATTTCATGCAAGCATGATTCGAGTTCTCTTTCATCCTTGTTATGCTTCACCCAAGCATGAGTTTCAGTCCCCCCTTCCATCATTGTTGTATTTCAACCGAGCATGAGTTCGAACCCCCTTTTCCATGATGGTGGTATAATTATCTGTTATTTAGGGGGTACGTACAGGTAGGTACCCAGGTGTACGTGCACAGGTACACATCGACCTGCTAAGATAATAATCACTCTTCTCATTAAGGCCTATCCTAGCTACCTTGCCACTAAGGCCTACTTTAGCTACCTTGCCACTGAGGCCTACTTCAGCTAGCTTGCCACTAAGGCCTACTTTAACTCCCATGATTTAAGAAACATTTTATCCCATGTTATCACCTGTACTGCCTGCAACAGTCACTCCCTATAACGTCTTTGCTTTTAGTTATTTGCCGAGCCTGAAGTACTCTACTACCTGGAGTTATGCTCTGGACAGCAGATAAAATTTTCAAAAACACAGTTTTGATATGTTGTGCTTCCCTACTCTTCAAGACATGAAATAAATCTGCAATGCTTGCTTTGTTTGAGGAAGGACCATGCCAAAGGTTAGCATGCAGAACGTGAGAATAATTCTTACATATTTCAAGATAAGAAATTTTTCTACAAAAAATCTATTCTTATAGTGATCTTACAGAGCTTTAATGATAACTTCCCTCCAGGCAGTAATTCTCTAGAGACAGGTCTTTTCAACCTTACATCTCTGGGCCTAATCTCTCTTGAGAAGTGTAATTTCTGAATGGCAACATATCAAATGTTGGCTGGAAATTCAGAGAGATGGGGGTCATGCTACTATTTTAGATTGGGAAAAAAAGAAGTCCTTCATCTTTTCAACAAAACATCTTTTTTTCTGGCTTATATAAAACCTTTCTGCATGTTTTCTGCTCCCACTTGAAGCTAAAGTTGCTTCACTGCAGTTACATTATGATTTAACTATTCTTTGAAGTTGTCTTTAAGCCCTACTCAACTAAGCCAAGGGATTGCTTGGTAGTCATTAGAGAGCTGGCCCCACATGGGAAAAGTTTTCGACACCTTCTAGAACATAGCCAATATTCCAGCCTCTTTCTTTGACACTGAGCACAACCCCCACAGGACTACTACAGCCCTTGCACACAGAATGGATCAGTCAGTTTTTGCTTTGATAATTTGCAAGCATTGTCAAGAAGCTTTATGGATTTCGTCTTGTGACAAATCACAGAAGTACAATGAATTCCTTCAGTGCAGTGACTCCCTGGAGGCAGCTCACAAAGCACTGTATTGCTCAAGAAGGATTTAACTTTCTTCTTACTGTACAAAAATCCCCAAAACTACTGTAGTTAAAAAACATGATAGTGCAACTGGAAATCATAAAATGAAATCATACTCCTACATCAAAACCTCCTGTGAACAAACATCATTGAGGTTTAGCAAGATTCTATAAGAATGGGTTCTGTATAACTAAGGGCTAAATCTCCATTAAAGTAGATAGGCTTCTGTAGAATAAATCTATCATACTTTCCTGATAAGAAATTTCCTCTACAGAGAGGAAAGCCATGAGGAGTCCCTAAAAAGGGAATTAGTTCCTTTCTCCTGAGGGTTTCACCAGAGTCCAAGTTGCTTTGTGGTCTGAGAAAGTGGACAGTGTTTCTGTCATTACTGCCCTCTGCCATGGGATATTAATACACGGATTGGGACACAAAGATCTGAATGAACCTCTGTCCTAGCTAATGTAAGCTAATATATGCTGTGCTTCTGAGGAACACAACCACACTATCCAGCCTACTGCAAGGGACCTTTGAGAAATGTTTGTTTTGATACTGCCTGCCTTTGATGGCTTGTTGCATGTCAAGAGTCTGGTTGTTTGCCTCAAAGCTCGCTGAGCTTGCAGAAGGAGAATGAAAAACAGGAAATTCTGCCTATACCTCTAACTATAGCTGGACTGTAAGACAGGATACCTCTAGCTGTAGCTGGACTGAAAGCATAGGAAAGGACAAGTCACCATAAATCTCTAACTGCATCAACTTTCCCAGGAGATAACAGGACTCAACTGTCCACCTAAATCTCTAGCTGAGATAACAGGACTCCACTGTCCACCATAAATCTCTAGTTGCACCTGGACCAAAACTTCCCCAGGATATTCGCAAGGAAACTTTAGTGTGCCTGTATTGGGAATTGCTATGTGCAGTACCCAAGGGAAGCTGACAATCAGTGCCCCAGCAGAACCTTATAAAAAAGGACCAGCATCCAGAGAGTTTATGTTTGGCCACCACCAAAGAAAAGACAACTATGGATCATTAGATTGCTATTGGATCCATGGCGGTGACTATTTCAGCTTTTGTGTCTCAAATCTTGCCTGCTTCCCCTTTCCCATTTCTGGCTTTTCTAGTGCATTTCCCCCTCCCCTTTTATAAGACCAATAATAAAATTTCACTCACTGATGGTATTTGACCTCATTTGTGTCTTAATTCACACAGAGGGAATCAATCAAACTCTCCCATGTCTTATTGGACTAGGACACCTACAAAGCTGGATCAGGATCCAACCAGATCAAGGCAGATTAAGCATTCTGCACATTGAATAAAGGAAAGTAGAGATGCTGGCATATGCATTAAGTGCAGAACAACATTACAAGTGAATCTTATTAGCACACAGAACTGAAAATTCTTTTAAAACACCAGTACAGTGATGTTTTATTTGTTAGCCCAGTTGGAGCACTATAGTTAACAAGTGTAATCATTAAGGTCAATGGCTTACATATATAGGAACATCAAATTCACTCTAAAAAGATTAAAGCTGTCAACACCTTCAAAAGAGCATAAATGTTTAGAAATTTCCCCTGTATCCATGGAGAAAATTACTTCTCAGTTTTCTCTTTTATAATATTCTCAAATTTCTATGTAAAATTACTTGTTATTTGTGATTTGGCTTTAAGATGAAGAAGACTTGAAATGTAGTAGACTCTAGAATGCTTTATTTTAATGTAAAGGAGGTTGGCAACAAAAGGAATTATTCACATACGTCTGACAAACATTTTAGTATATAGTTGCCATCAACATGCAGTTATCAAGCATATGGGTGTGACCACCTGATTGTGATGAGCTGTTGTGAAACAGCCTAGACCCTGATGACGGGAGAGAGTGCATTCTCAGAAGCTTTGCTGATGATACTAAATTGAGAGGGAGCGGTGAATATGCTGGAGGGCAGGGCTGCTATTCAGGGGGACCTGGGCAGACTGGAGAAGAGAGCTGACAGAAACCTCATGAAGTTCAATAAAGGCAAAGTATTGCATCTGGAATGTAATAGTCCTATGCAATAGTACAGGCTGTGGAACATCTTGGCTGAAAGGACCTAGAGGGCCTGGAAAAAAGAAAACTAAACATGAGTCAGCACTATGCCCTTACAGCAAGTAAGTCCCATTGCATTCTGGGCTCTGAGAGCAAATCAAGGAAGTGATTATTCCCCCTGTGTGGCCTTTATAAGACAGGTTCTTCAAAGACCTTCACACAGTGCATCAAGTCCAGGAGCATGTGAGATGTAAGGAGAGGCTGAAGGAGCTGGATGTATTCATCCTTATACATAAGAAGGCTCAAGGGAGTTTGTATCTCTGCCTACAGCTACCTAATGTCAAGGTAAAGAGAGGATGGAGACAAACTCTTCTCAGAGATGCATTGTGGAAAAATGAGAGGCAACAGACAGGAGATTCTAGATAGAAAATTCCAATATGAAATAAGGAAGCAGTTTTTCTTTGGTTGGTTGCTGAGGGCTTTTTACCATAAGCATTGTCAAAGAAGACTGGACTAGATAACCTCTGAAGACCTCAATGAATCTATTACTAATAACAAGCAGCCCTTTTCCAAACTCTGCTAAAGAGATGATTTCCGCTTTACACGTCTGAGGCTTTGGCCAAGACCAAAGCCTGACACTGTGATTCTGCTATACATAGAGTACTCAGTAGAAACTTCTTGATGTCTAAGTACTGCAGCATTGGCCCACTAAAATCAAAGACGGTACAGGCATGACTACAACTTCTATTATACCTCTGAACTCTCAAAACACAGAGGAATTGACTACCCTGGTTATTTGCCTTTAGACATCCCATAAGCAAAGGAATGAGAAGTGAAGAATTCTGTTACCACATTAAATAGTTAAATGCATTAGGAACCTGTTTCAAATTATTTCTAGTTCAGCTTCAACTGTAATATCATTTTGAATATCTTAACCTTTTAAAATATAGAAATCTGTGAACTGTAAAATAATATTATTTCATTTTAACACTATTCCACTTTCACTTTGATTGCATGGAAATTTTCATTGATAATGCTTCCATTTTAGGTGCCTTTAATTGGGAAAAACCAGTATCTGTTCCCTTGGGGGAAAAGAAAAATATTAAAGCAGTTCATATTGTTGCTGTCTTCTTTTAAAGCAATACATAAGCCTATAAAAAGGAAAGGAGGAAAGCAGAAAAAAATAATTTTTTTTCCTACTTTTCATTTTCTCTTCTGCAAACAGTGTAGCCACGCTGCTGGAGAAACTTAGATCCATCACAACCTTTCCATGCCAGGCAAGCCTTATCACTCCCAGACAAAACAATTCCCGAGATTGCCACCCTGGCCACAATTGCAAATGGTGCTAGAGTACCCCACACTAGAGCTCTCCACAAATATTTTCTGTTCAGGTTCTGAATCTCTGTACTAATTCTGATTAAACCCACGACTTTATCTGGGACAATCTGATTACCCACTGCCTGCCTAGAACTAATACAGTATCAACTTCTCTCTTTTGTTATGCAGTTTCATTGACTCACTGTCCCTTGTCATTGCTGATCCTTTATTTACTCAGCTTTCTTCTGGGGTTTAATGTCTCAGAGGGACTATAGCTATCTCCATAGTTAGATATTTCTTCTGTAGGGAATTTTGTAGCCCATGCCTTAAATGCACTCCTTCAGTAAGTTTTGTAGCAGTTTACCTCTTCATAGACAAATTTCCAGTGGGAGGAGAACTACCTGTTGAGATTTGGCAGTGGGATTTGGCAGTATTGCTCCAAGGTTCCTCGCGTAACCCATTAAGAATTGACTTCTGTCATTACCCAATGAGAAGAAGAAAAGGTTTCAAGGTCCCCATGCTTTTGCACAGACAGGGCTCATGAAAGAGATATTACCTGAAACAGCAATAGTGCCATTGATCTCAGCTTGCCAGAGCACTGAACATGTCAGCTAAGTACAGCATCAGTGTTGCCACTAGAAAATCACTTGACATGTGACTTCCAGCCTGTGTGATTTGAATGCACAGGCAGAGTGCTCGAAAATGACCTGTCATTGTAGAACCTTGTAGGTTGTCTGTGCAAACACGGACACAGTCCCCACCACAGCCTCTTGCTGATTGATCCCCTAAGAGGGAAAGGGCAGCCATTCCAAGGCTTTTCGTGACAGAAAAAGATTAGGCCAACTGTGACCTCCAGGATCCCTATCTAACCTTGTACGTTGGTTTACTGACCTGAACCTGGCAGGGAGAGAGCCTTTTCATATTCTGGGTCAGTCACAGCCGAAATATGAAAGCAACACTTGATCAAATCCTAAAACAAACACTAGAATCTGTGTACATCTCTGCTCTTCAGAAGCCACTATCATAAAATATTCTTATCTAATGCCTCATAATATTTGCTCTAAGAAAATGTATGCACTATTTGTAATAGATATAGAATATAGCAATATGTCATTGGCTTTCAAGGTAATTTCTGATGACTTCTAATAAAACAGTTCATATTCTATTTAATATCTTCATTTCATTTTACTAGTCAAGAAATTAAACTGCTTTCTTTAGAAATATCAATATGATTTAAAGGAAGTTACTTGTGTAAATAAACTCAGATGGCTATTATTAATTTGAAAATTTGCCTCTGCTACTATAGGCTTTACATTTAAAGAAATCATTAAGAGGCTGAAAGTATAACCCCTGAACTGAATAAAATAGTTATGGGGCTTTGTTTTGGTTTTTTTAAAATTATAATTCAGTGCATCAGTAGTTTAATTTCTAAGAAGAAAATATAGGAGTGCCACACTTCTGAAAGGGTACAAAGCAAGATTAAAGAGGGCAGGAGCTCTGGCTTTAGGAGGGCAAAGAGCATTCCTCTTCGAAACAGTTCCGTCATTTTGTTGTCAATAGCATTGATATACAGTGTCCTCTCGGAAAGCTTTTAATAGCAATTCAGTTATAGAAGTATGACCTTTTTGCTTTTTAATAACCTGGAAATTGCATTTTTATCCATAGATTATACACTATCAGATAAGAGTCAATTTCCCCACTCAGCACAATGTGTAAATGAAAGCTGCTTCAATTACCTAATTTCAGACTGGTGTTATTAGCACTTTGTCTTTTAAAGTATCTAACATGTACTAGACAAAATGAGAAAATGTTGATAAATCTCCACTGAATCATCAGAATTAATTGTCAGGCCTACTAAGGATACAAGTATAGGTATATTTGTCCTACCTTGTGTCCAGTTTTTGAAAATTAATCAAATTATCCAGTAAGAACTACTGAAAGCAAAAGAAATGTAGAACAGAGTCATACTTCATGATGTACCTACCCTGTTCAGCATAGGTATGGCAAAGGTCCCAGAACACTGTGTGCATTTCTCAAGGTCACAGTAAGAGCTAACCATAATGAGGTCAGCAAATAAATTTTTCCTTATATGATTGTTTAACCATTCCAATGATGGAAACATTAATAGCATAGATATAAAATATAAACTATTTTTATTTGCAATCAGTGTTTTGCCTGATCATATTGCTGAGCACTACAACTCTGCATTCTACTTCCATTCCAGCTTTAGCAGCCTGGTTTTTATCTGGATTTTTTTTAATTTGTAATTATATAGCATATAATCACAGGAGGCCTTGGAGGTGATATTTCTGTAGAAGAACTATTATTTGAGTCTGAATCTAAAAGGATCTCACTGACATGTTTACTATCTTCTGTCCATTATTAAAATGGCCTCATTTTGAATATGACATCATATGGTAATAGAAGCTTCAGAATTTTGATTCTTTTTATGCATCAATATTACAGTTTTAAAATTGCATAGTATTTCCCCAGATGTTCTAGTGAAATGAATGGCAAAGTGCTCACTGGCTTCTGTTGGAGTAAAGATAGGCTACCACTGAGGGCTTTCTTAAATTCTTCCTTTGAGTGTAATACACAGTGCACATCTGTTGAGTAAGTGCCAGCCTGAGCCATTCTTTAGCCTATTACATATTCAAGAATGATCAGAAATGGTAATACTATTTGAATTTGAAGCCATAAGTCCTCTGAATGGCAAGTTAGATTTATAAACTAAAGACTTATTTGGCTAATGCTTACAAGTCTAGCCCTCATACACACATAGGCAAAGCCTATGATTGAGGGTATTTGTAGGATTGGTTTTAACTTCAGGCTTTGGGATTTTCTTCTGTTTTGTTTGTTTGTTCATTTACAAGCCAACAGACAGAAATAACATTTGATGTGTCATAGTTCCAGGAATAATGTAATTTTTCTATTCCATGGGTTTGTCTTATTGTGAGTATCAGTCTGCTACAACTACTCTTTGAATTCGGCAGGACTCAAAAGAGTACCTTAAAGGGAATGAAAAAACCAAATTCTGAAAGGCTCATATTTTTCTGAATAACACAATATAAACCCCTCTATATGGACAAAAAATTATGCTATGTTTGTCCATTAGATGCAAATGTCATTAACTGATTGATTGATGCCTGCTTGGATTTTACACACTATTTTAACTTTTTTGTGCCCCTTGAGTTTGTTTTTCTTTGCTTTTGTTTTTAGTGAGGTTTTCAGGGGGATATTTTACGTACTATGTGTCATAGTAGAAAAGGTAAAAACTAATTTTGGAAACATCTTAGAAAAAAAGAGGTAAAAAAAGATTTTTAAATTTTCTTTGTACTTCTTTTACTACGTGATAGGCAGTAGTTTATTTCTTCTTTTACTATCTGAAAATTAGTACACAAATGTACTAATTGCTCCTCCCAAACACATTTGTGAAAGGCCATTAGCCTAGCCTACTTTCTCCTGAAGAGTTTGACACACAGCTTACTTTTACCCTCACACTTGGCAATCATGTTAGAATACCTTTGTAGTGTCATTTGACGAGTAATGCTGCTGAAACAGAGAAATATAGGACTACTAAAGAAAATACTTTATATGACTATTTGTCTTAGTTACTGCAAGTGTAAACTGAGATTTCCTCTGAGAAACCAGGAATTTTAGTAATTACATGTATTATATGTAAAAGAGTAAAAATGTGTTATTATTAATGTAGAAAATACAGCTCAAAAGTTTCAATATATAGGAAGACTGATCAAATGAATTAAAATCCTTCTGAAAGTGTCTAAGATTTCAGATCACAATATTGTTGAAGTAGAATTGGTTTCAAGATGTTGCATGAGAAAAATTATGTTCTCGTTCAAATTTTTTCAATGCGTTTGCAGATTTCGTATCAAGTAATTTATTAATGAAATCTGTACACATATCTAAAACACATTAGTCAACTTTGTTCCAATAACTGAACTTCCAAAACTGAATCATGCTGCATCTTTTCTCACTGAGGCTTCTTGGGAAAACAGATGAAAAGAACTTACCCCTAGGCTGCAAAAAACAAATTTCCTAGGCTTAGAAACAATATCTCATGCATTGCAGCATACCAATAAACACAAGACATACAGCATTGAAGGAACTTGAGATTTTAGCTGTAATTGAGGTATTTTTCAATGCAATAAAAGATAACCTGGTCCCAGAGATATTAACTATTAACCAGATATATAGCAATGGTTCCTCAAATTCCCTATGCAACTTCCCTATTATTTAGTTTCCCTTTGTTCTGCATACCTCAAAGGTGCATCACAGTATTTATTTAGAAGGGAAAAAAAACCCTTTTAAATCATCCAAAGGAGAAACAAAACAGGTTTAATATTCTTGGTCTCTGCAAAATTCCCCCTCTGCCTTGTGGCTTTATGCAAATAATATGAGTGGACAGAAATTATGACAGTGGGCATAATTAGCAACTATCAAATTGTGAGTTCTCAAACATCCCTGGAAGAATCTAAAGCCATAAAAGTGCCTCTTTCTTGCTGTGTTTGATTGTTTCACACATTCTTTTTCATCCATCTCCAATGCACACCCAAGGTAGGATGATTCCAGCCTTCTGAGAAAGTGTACATTTGGGATGACTATCAGTTACCCCTATAAACAGAGCAAAGAAAATAAGTGCTTCATATACCTTCACGCCAACACTTTCAAAGACTGGTCTCTATTCTATGAACGTAACATAGTCTGTTTTTCTGTGCCTGTGTTATCTAAGCGAAGAAAATTTTGAGTGAAGTTGTTTAAGAGTGAAGTTGTAACCAAACTCTCTTATAAGCAAACTCATAGAGGTACTAGAAGTCTTTGTAGCAGGGATTGTGAACTTGGAAATTGTGATATTCTTCTCTCCTCAGCATTGTGACAACCCTTAAAGAATTTAAGATACAAGAAAATACAACTCCAGCACTCCTTTGTAAGTGCTGTCAAAGTCTAGGTGAAAACATTGAACTGATTTTTTATTGAAACTGAAGGCCAAAATATTGCTAAACTTTCTGGTTTATCTGTCATGAAATAATGCTAAGAACTTTCAGAAAAATCAAAGATTTCCTGCATAATTTGGTGAATCTGTGTGAGGCATTACAAACAGAAAACCGAAGAAAATTAAAGACAGGTTCATGCAAGCAGATCTACTTGAAGTTTGCTACTGTAGATGAAGAAGTAAACTCAGGAAGTAAATTATAAAAGCAACTTGGAAGAAAACAATGCAGGATAATTTGTGGTTGCAATTATGTTCTAAAAACAACCTACAATAGCAGTCACTTGAACAAAGTCTTTCAAAAAAAGTGATTATTATAAAATTGAATTTCTATTATTTCCTCTTACAGCAGGATAATTTGGCTAGCTAAAACAAATAGATACAGCATTGCTGGCATGTCTCAGAAACTGGGAAAAGTATACAGGGTCAAAGCCTTGTGGCATTTAAGCCCTACCTGCATTTCATTCACCCTCTTACAAGCACATCACTTGGACTCTGATAACCCTTTCCTCCCAGTCTCATGCTAGGATCCAGCCTGTTTTCTACTCCCAGGTCCCAGTGGAGGTCAGCAGCTTGGCCAACATTCATCTGATAGTTTGGTCATCCCAGTGACATATTGATAACAGAGTGGCTGCCGTGCCCCAAAATGTCTTCATGTGGGTTTTTTCAGCTGTGTAACTCAACATTGCAACAGTTCCATGTTCCCTTCTGGAAGATACCTTACTCCACCCACCAATGAATCATGGTTTCTGCATTCATCTCTGCTCACAGAGTACGGGCAAAGATTTCTCAAGAATAAGCCAGTAAAAATGTTGCATCCCACTCCTGCATGGAAGGGAGCACCCAAGATTCCTAGATGTCCATGGTCAAAAAAGAACACCAAAAGCCATAAAGGTCCAAATAAAAAGTGTTCACAAAGTTTATTAATAAACTACACACTCAGCATGGGAAAAAAACAAAACCACTCAGAGGTTTTTGGAGGTTTAGTATTGCTTTTCACTTTTTTTAATCACTTCAGGCTGCACTTTGAGAAATGAAGAAGGACACAGAATCACTGAGGTTAGAAGGGACCTCTGAAGATCACCTAGTCTAATTCAATCATATAAACCAGGTCATTTAGAGCAAGTTGTTCTCCAGGAATATTGGCTCCAGAGCCTCTCTGGGCTACCTGTTGGAGTATTAATTATCCTTACAGTAAAAAAAAGGTTGTTTCTTCTGTTTAAAGGAACTTTCTTGGTTTGTTTTTCCCCTTTACCTCTTGACTACTAACTGTATACCACAGAGGAGGCTTCTATTTTCTTTACTTTCCCCCATTTATATAAATGTATAAGATCCCCTCCGAGTTCTCAAGACTAAACAATCCCAGCTCTCTGGTCATATGTCAGCCTCCCCTCAAATATCAAATGCCCCAAACCCTTAGGCATCAAGTCAGAAATAATCAAAACAGAGGCAGCTGACATAAGTTTCTGCACTGTAACAGAGAAATGAGAGCAGAGGTCACTATACTGCCACCCACACCACACAGTGCAACAGCTTTGTTTTGTTCCTCAGTGTCAGCTTTGAAGACCACAAACAGAGAGTAACCATGGGATTAGTCCTTTTTTAAGTGGCCTTAATATGAATGACCAAGTCTGACAAATTTAGAAACTTCACAGGTACTACTGCCCTGAACTAAAATACCTCTTCAAGGAATTCATTAAGTGACAGTCAATTGAAGTTGGAAATGAACAATACAAGAGTGAACATGAGCTGAGAGTCAGATGGAGAGAAGGCTCTTACATTTGATGTGAGAGGCACAGTTGGTGAATGCTTGTGAAGAGATGATCTGTGCAGTAACTTTCTGAGTGGATGGGAGAGGACTAGACTGTATTTGTCAAGCCTCAAAAGAGACACTGCAATACTCAGAACATAAATATTTTGGACAAGCATTTTGACATGGAGGCTATAAATGTTGAAATACCTCTGTAATTCAGAGGTAAAAGGCTTACATCTCAGGTGGGGGCAAAGGGACCAAGAAAGAAGCCACTCTCAAATAATGGATCCTCATGACAAGTGGACTGTTATTATTTTCAACAGTGAGTGAGAAAGCAGGAAATAAAAGGATTTAAGGAAGACTTCTGAGAGTTCTGTTTTAGATATTCTTTGTTTATGGTTTGATATCTATAAGAGACCTCTATCAGACAATGAGACCAATTTTCTGTTTAATTTGAATTACATTGAATAAGTCTGGAGTAGAGTGATAGATCTGTGCAAGTAATCAAATGTAGAGACTAGCACTAAAACTTCCAAAGCATTTCACAGTTAATGGAAGCTATACCCTACAATCTTTAGACAACCATCATTTTTGTAGGAGTTGTATCCAGTTAAAGAATTCAGTGTTGATATCTTTGTTTCATAAAAGTCTCCATAAAGATACTTCATGTCAAATCCAGCATCACCCTGCAATTTTTGTTGAAATTTGTACCTCTGAAAAATGGGCATCAAATGTGGCTTTTGGGTTGATAGCACTCAGCAAGTATTTTGCAAGGTATAAATCACAAAAACATTTAGAAAATGCCATGAAATCAGAACAGTAACTTTCTACATGCATTTTGCAGAGGTATAAATTACAAATACAATCTGCTACTGAATTGAACCAAGAACGAATACTTCCATACTAAAACACTTTCCTGTTCACCTTTACTACTGTAATAGGTTCTAAAATGCAAGGCAGTTTCCGAGAACCTTTCTTACACTTAGATAAGCTCTTTGAACTACTTTTACATGTGAATAGGAAGAGGCACATTAACTAATGCCCGGGGGGGGAGGGGGGCGAGGAAGAGAGAGCATAAAGAAAACACCCGTTTGACCAGTAAGTACTTTAAAGGGTAAACTTTTATCCCACTAAACCAGCTAATACAAGAGAATAGAAATGTGAAATATTGCATTACTCAGTGGATATATTTGCAAACATCATAAAAAGAGGTAGTAAAGCCTTTAGAAAATACAGACAATTATCTCTGTAGCTTCAAAACTTCATTTACTACGTTCTCCTCAATCAAAGAGTTCCTCATGTACATGGAATGC
>NW_008678699.1:13455-27887 GCF_000695815.1 Acanthisitta chloris
GCTAAATAAAGAAATCAAAATACCCATTTAAACAGAAAATTATGTTTCAAGGAAACACCTAAAAGATGACTTATCAGCCCAGTATGTATCTTCTCTGGACATATAATATAATCTGCACTGACACGCCAAACAAGCCAATCCAGGAGGATTCTTCCTGTTCAAGTGTTGCTAAGCAACATCACTACCCAGCAGCAGGGACGCAGTATGAAGCACTGCCTGGCTTTAAAATCATTTATCACCTAATCTATAAATGATTTTCTGAAAAATAAACTAGAGTATTTCAATATTAATAAACATTTTTGCAGACTTTTGGGGTTGTTGGTTGGTTTTGTGGTTTTGCTTTAGAAAGAAACTATCAAATATAATGTGGATGCTGTGTCTGCCAGACAGCCTCCCTCTTATACAATTTGCTTTTAAAACTGTCTTGTGTTGATCTTTTCCTAGTGAAGACTTTCAGTATCTTCCATTAAAATGATATCTTTTACAATGAATTCTCCATTCCATTAAACAACTTCTCTTTGCCTATTTTTCAAGTGAAATGCTGGATAACAAGTAAATATTTTCAAATTAATTGATGCCTTTCACTAAACGCAGCACTTTGTACATATAAGTTGATGTCATGCAGAAGTTGTGAGGACTGTAAGACACATCAGCTCATGAAGAATCTGTTAGTCCTAAACAAACAAACCATCTTGCCAAGCTTTGTAACCTATTACATGCCAATGACTTTCACAAGAATGAAAGTATTTGCTTTGCTGAAGTGCATAACTTTTAAGCAAGTTAAAATTCCTAAAATAATTTGCATAAGGAAAACCAGAGTTGCAGCCTGGGGTAATTTTACTAGACTGCTGTAGAAAGGAACAGAAAGAGCTAGACTTCAGCGTCTCAGTCCCAGGAAGTCCTGCATACAATGCTGCATGTGCTGTGACTCTGGACCATTCTATACAGGCTTACTTTACAGAGCAAGCTGACAAGCAATGTACTCAGAATAGACCTTCAGTGCTTATTGAACACAAAGAACTTGCTGTGAGGGCAGGTCATCATCAGTCAGTCCATCTCATAAGTTCATTCTGTTCCAGATGTACTACATACACTGTATACAATTTTGATCTGCAGGTAAGCAGCAGCTGCCAGATGCATTTCTGGCATCAGGAACACTGAACATAACTATTGCCCTTGTTCTGATCACATGGCTCATGTCTACTTGCTATGCCTGTGCTGCAGTTTTATGTGCAATGGATTCCTGCAGAGACAGAACCACTTGCTTGCCATTTTTTTCCTGGAGACCATTTGCCTGTACAAGGAGTGCTTCAAATTATGTTTATGTGTGCATATATATATATATACACATAGATTATTAACAATCAATCTCTCAGCCTTTTCTCTGAGATAATATTTTGCATTTAGATAAATACTTTTATTTCTTGCTGTTGGGTACTTACAGCCACCATCCACAAAGAAGACTGAAACCACAACTACTGTAATTTTATCTGATAATGAGGGAGATTCTTGCAATGAAACTCTATAATGTAAGTGATATCATCCTACAGCTTCTGCTTGGGGCCCTTTTAATGGACTCCCTATAGGTACACCTGGATTGCTTTTTAATATCCCACGTCCAAGGACGTGTCATGTACTGTTGATCTGTATGTGTCCACCCTGGAAGCCATATCTTAGTTCTTATTTACCTTTGTCTTATCTGACTTTTGACAGGAACAAATTCGGTATGTCAGTGTCTTGGAATTTCAGGACCATTAAGTTTCAAGAAATAGATAGAGCAGTGTTTGCCCCACGACTGTTCAAGATTCAGGATCTTCCATATGCAGCATCTCTCAGCTGTCAGATTCTCTGTTGTTACCAGCAAGTTAGTGCTACCCAGAACACCATACCTGTTCTGCAGCTCTGGAGTATGAAAATGCCACTCCTCTCCCTAGCATCAGTGTCCTGGATAATAACATCATATAACTCCCCTCTCTCAACACAAACCCCACAAGAACAACTTCAGCTTGAGGGCTGCTGTGCTGTTGCCTCACAGCTGAACTGCACAACTTGGCCACTCTGCCAAACCAGACTGCCCTTGCAACTGTTTGTATGGGGTTTAAAGTCCAATATGTAAAAACACAGTTCTGAAAACAAAACAAATCAAACTAAAACCAACTAAACAAAAAAAAAAAAAAAACAAAAAAAAAAAACCCAACACAAATTCAGCCAACTCAGAAAACACAGAGGAAAAATACATTACTTGTATGGATCTACAGAACACATTGCAAATTACACTGAATGCACAACAAAAGAAGCAAATTGGGTAGAATGATTGGCTATTTTACTACCATATGCCTTAATACTCTACTACACTATAAAATATGCGAAATTACTGAGCCAGATGTTCTAAGTTTGCATATTGATGAAAGCAATAGACTGGTAACATTTCTGCAAGAACACAGAAATGATCCCAGACTACCGTCTCAGCAGTCAACCTTTCTACCTAATGGCTTTAGCAGCTTGCCACTTACTGATCTCAAACTGTCTTGTTCCCAAGAAACCAGATTCTCATTCTTGGTGGCTTACATGTAGGTGCAACCTTTGCTTCATGCTGTGAGGACTTCAGGTTTAAGGAATTCTGTACTCTGTGTAACAACACTCATTTTCTACGAAGAGATTGCTTTGCTATGCTAAGCATTCAGAGTTAATAGATGTATTGGTTCCATGCTCGTAAACGCTATGTCAACACAGTGTTGACATCAAAGAAAAAAATTGTCTGTGTAAAAAAAGAGTTTGCCCACAGAATTACAATCTGACTTAGGAAAACAGTGATTCAGTAGAAATTCTGTTAGGTATAACTGTTAGTGAAAGATCACATATTACCAACATGCCAAATTTAGCATTATCATATGTGCTGAACAATAGCAATCTTCTTAGAGACAGACAAGAAACCTTTTTCCCAAGGGTGGACCCAAGAGAGTTGATGTTCAATTGCTGACAGAGACTGCTTCAGAATAATAATCCAGTTTCCCAAGGAGGAAGAGCCTTGTCCAATGTCCATTTTGAAAAGGCACTGTTCCAGATAACACCTTGACACACATTAGTTTCAGGGTTCCTCACTCACTTTGTCCATCCCTTTCTCCCCCTTTACATGTCTGGCAGCATGCTATCACACCTGGGGAACAGCTCAGCTCTGCAAGCAGATCCACACAGGAATCCTCAGCTGTCCTTGTTGTTGGGACATGCCTGGAAGGACCCTGCAGGTTCTACAACTGTAAGGAATAAATGTGGCAGCAAAAACACTGTTGCAAGTCTTGTATGTGTGATATGTAGGGTTAGGATTTATCAACACATGTTCCCACGTGTCCCCCCAGTTGTTTATGTTAAGAAGACATGCAGCTGGCAAGTGCCACAGCCCAGGCCAGCATGGTGTCTAGGCACACCTTCAGAGTTTGCACAACTTGGTCTTGACACGGTGAAGTTGTTACCTCACTACACCCAAAATTGCATCAGGACTTTGCTCAGAGTACAGCTGGATTTAGTGGTGTTTTGTAGAGGTATGCAGAACACAGTCTGGCAGAGCAAGGTATGAGGAAGCTCCACAGATCCCCTAAACTACCAGCTATAAAATTAGTCATGAGCCACACTACCACCTGCTATCCATAAACCTCCTGTTGCCATATTCATACAACTCATTGATCACAAGTTAAATATCCAGCTCTGCCTGCCATTTCCTCACAGCATAGGTCTTCACATTTTGGTATGCCACATTGTGCGTGGTGGGTGAAGTGTTTCTCAGATTAAGTGGTAGAACCCATAGTCCAGATTGAAGCTGCTCGTATCAGTCACTTTCATTAAGTACAGTCAACCTCATCCTGACAATTTTATGCCATGCAAAGCAAGTTCCTGTGCTGCAAACAGAACTGGCTGGAGTAGCTGAATGTCACTTTCTGCTGGGCAGCCAGAAAATAGCTTTTTATGATGGTATGCAATGAAGAATGTGAGATTATATCTGCCCAGTCTCTATAGTCTACTCATTCTGGTTGTGAAAGAAAGGTTCCTTCCCTTGGAAAAGGGTTTACTTTGAGGTTGGAGGCACACCATTTTTATTTTTGCAGCTGTGAGGACTAACTAAATTAGCATCAATCAATTACAGAAAACTCAGCAACAAATTGAAAATCACTGATGGAACACTGCAGATGATCTTCACAATTAGTAGTCAAGAATCATGCATAATGTAGAAGCTATTGTTAATTGCACAGGTACCAATTATTTAAATAGGTTTTGCATATATTTAAAATGCATGGCAGGACAGTACAATACACTGAATATTTATCAACACTCTCTTTAAAGTGAATATGTTATGAGGTACTACAGATTTTTTTTGGCAATGCATCAGAACAATTCAGAATTTTATTATATTCATTCTATTTTAAGAATGTATTATATAACATGTCACTTATAATGAATAAAATAGAGACTCTTTTAAAGACTGATATATAGCCCAGAAGTATGATGGAAAAATATCACAGGAAAAACAAATGGGGTTTTTCTCCTTTTTTTAATCTTTCAGTTTGTTATCTCTACATTTGACAGTGCTACAGGTGGCCAGCTTAATTATTTTCTCCTCTGTAGCTAGTCAGTATGTCACTTCCCATTCTTGTTTCAAAGGTCATAGCTGCAAAGGAGGGTGGGGGCAAAGGAAGGAAATTGAATAGGGCAAACCCAAAATCTGGCAGAACTTTCTAAGGCAGTAATGAATTTACACCTCAGATTCATAATTCTATTGGCAAAGACCCACAAGTGTCAAGAAATATAAACCAGGCTACACTATTTTTTCCGTATTTTGACATGTTGTTATAACATCGGCATATATAAATTAGTGGCAGAAACTAATTGTTTTCTCAAACCCTATATAATGAGGAATGGACCAAGGTGGTCCATAAGTCAGGACAAATTAGAACTCACTCTTTGTGTTGCATCAAATTCTAGCTGACTTAATAATTCTTTTGATTTTTTTTTGCCTTATTTTCAAACAAAACAGAGGAAAATGCTGAAAGATGAACTGTTTTCATAGGTTTCTTGGATATTAGGCTCTACTTCATGAGAAGACCATTATGTCATTACATCACTGTAATGTCAAATTAAATCACACTACTGCTACAAAATTAACACAGACCTAACCATCATAGTAATAACTGTCTATAAATAAAGCATAAAGAGTGACAGCTGACTTCTCAATAGGAAATAGGCAGCTGGAGTATCAGTCAAGGATAACTAAATGTACAAAGGTTTGGTGCAATCCCTAGAAAAGAAAAGAATGAAAAACAAACTGTAGCATAGTAACCCAAAACAAATAAGTGAAATGGGAAAAATAGGCAATGACCTCCTAAAAAATAAAAAAAAAACCAACTAATACAATTTACCACAAATCATATTTTTCACAAAAACTGTAGCATTTTCTGAATGTGTTAGAACAAGGTTCCTGCTCTTTGGACCTTCATACTCTTAACCAAGGAATGTATCACATTTCATTGAGTCAGTGTGCTGGTTTGGGCTAGGATAGAATTAATTTTATTCATAGTAGCTGGTATGCAGCTACATTTGGGATCTGTTCTGAAAAATGTGTTGGTAATAGAGATGTTTAATTATTTTTGAGCAGTGCTCAGAGAGAGTCAAGCCCTTTTCTACTTCTCACACCACCTCACCAATGAGTAGGCTGGGGCTACCCAAGAAATTGGAGGGGACACAGCAGGAACTGCTGACTGCAGCTGCTCAAAGGGATATTCCATGCCATATCATGTCATGCTCAACATATAAAGGTGGGAGAAGAAGGAGGAAAAGAGGGTGTTCAGACTTCTGGTGTTTGCCTTCCCAAGTTACCAGTACCTGTGATGGAATTCTGAATTCCTGGCTGAACACTTGCCTGCCCATGGGAAGTGGTGAATTAATTCCTTGTTTTGCTATGCTTGCGTGTGTGGCTTTTGCTTTCCCTTTTAAATTGTCTTTATCTCAACCCATGAGTTCTCTCTCTTTTGGCCTTCTGATTCTCTTCCCCACCCCACCAGGGAGGAAGTGAGTAAGCAGTTGTGTTGTGCTTAGTTGCTGACTGGGGTGAAACCATGACAGCTTTCAAAAAACATGAGTTTTCTGTTCAATATGGAAAAGCAGCTGTAAGCATGCCACTTTGCATCAGTTTAAGGTTTTTTCTAAATGCTGCCAGAGACCTCAGTCCTGCTGACAAGGTCCTTTTAATACATTAAATAATTATTATATATCTTTATGATAGCCTCCTTGTCCTTCTACTATATTAGCCTTTTAGTGAAAAACTGAGAAATTTAGATTCATCTGCTAGAGGTAAAGAAGATTTCTGAGTATTGGAAATTCTCATTCTTTAAATTTATTTTTTCCCCCTCAAACTGAATACTGCCGTCCCCCAGGACACATCCAGCCCAGGACCATTTTAGCATGACTGAAGATTTCTGAACTGCAAGAGAATAGAATTGTTAGTAGAATTGCAGTGCTTGCTGAAGTCCTGTCTACTGAGATTTGGGACCACACTTGCTTTCTAGAGCACAGGGTCACCTCTGGCTAGGGTAAATGAATGCAATGATCCTTAAACTAATAATTACTTTACTTCATGTCAGCTGAGGGCTTAAAATTTGAAGACTTTAAAAAGTATACTTCCAAAGGACTGGCATTTTCCAAGTGTTTCTCATGATACCTCATGATTTTTTTCTCTGACATTCTGTTAATTTCTTTAGTCAAGATGCCTTTTGTGACTCAAAGTAGTTAAAGGAAACGATTATCAGTGATGACTCAGAGTAGCAGAGAAAATTGAGCCAGAAATGTCACATGGAGGTGGTACTGGAAAACAGGCTTCCATCAAAGATACAAGCAACTCCTTTCTGCTTACATGAACAACTTTTAACTTTATAATAATAATTTAATTCTTGGCACAACAGTACATCAGCCAGCATATCATCTTTAACCTAAAAATTTTGTCCTCTTAAAGAGGGAAATTATGTAATGTCAGAAAACACAATAGAATCAAGAAAAAGACATAGCAAGTCATGAATGATCAATAACTATGTTATTTGGGCTAGATCATGCACTCCCACTGATATATGCTTACCTAAACAAAAGGGATCAAAGACAGTACAGTGGCAGCATCACTGAAGTTGGAACAGAGTTACCAGTCTCTTATCATATCTTTCAAGAGGTAATTACACACCAGGTGTAGAATTGTGACTGCTTGAGCAAATAATCATTCTTCCTTCAACCACAGAAATGTTAACATTGTTGGCCATCTCCAAGCAAGTATGAAACACTGTGAGATCAGCTGCAAATTAATTGGTCTTGGAAGATGGATGTTTTCAGAGTTTATCAGCTTTATTTCTTGGGTACTCTGCTGGCCCAATTTCTGTAAAGTCATTAGTTTTACCAATGAGAGGCAAACGGCTAGCACTAGCAAGTTCAACAGTACTTAAACAGGTCTGGATGTTCATGTAACAGTGCAGCAATGTTGACAGTAAATCTGTCAAAACAACCAACTGTTTCCACAAACTTGTCTGCTTAATTTCCAAGCTGAAGGACTTAATGCAGTTTTGTGATGCTGTGAAATGGAGAGATGGAATATTATCTAGTTTACTTCATGTAAAGAAATACTTGTTTGTTTAGTGTAATTTCTTTAGCACTAGCAGCTAGATGTACTAAAGGCATAGGCTGCAGGTTGTTAACTTTCACCTAAATACCCTGAGCTTTGTATCTACTTCAGTAAAAGAAGGCCTCAGAGCTGATTGGTCCTTGAAGACAAGGAATAAAGAAAGGCCACTACCTCCATCAACAGAAGCTGCAGCCTTAGGGATAAGTGAAGAAACAGCATATGTAGAGAAAGTGAAAGAAACCAATGAAGAACAAGGCCCCAGACACTACTATTATTGGACCAAACTGTTGCATGAGGGGTGTGAAACTTATATTGTAAGGGTATAATTTCCCAGGAATTTCTTTGTTTGGAGTCCCTCTCCAGAGTCACATAGCTCAAGCTGTTCCTACCACCTTACTGGACTTAAAGCCTGAGGCTGCTACAGTATACCCAGGATAGAGAAACACCATTAACTGTTTGCTTATTTTAAAGATGAAGAGGCCTAGTGCAATCATAGTGTTGGCATACACAAAGAACAAAAGTGGCTTCAAATTAAATTAAAAAGCAATCTGGATAATATTGGTTATGTTTGCTCAAACAAACTCAGCCAATTCCTCCTCCATTTTATTCTGCAGATTACTTTTAAGAGACATTAGAGATAGGATATCATTTATCTTGGCTCCCTGTATGTGCAATGGAAGCATAAAAGCTCAAATGTTGAGAGTCATTCTGGAAGTCCTGAACACCTAAAACTTATGTACTTGAGCGACTTAGAAGTGTATCCACAAGTCTACAGGATAACAGAGGAAAGAAAAGAAAATAATTGCACATGAGAGTGTGGAGAAGTGAAAGAAACTTGTAAGTCTTCTTCCATCTTGTTTATAGTTTTTCTCTTCTTTTGTTTTTCCTGCTTCCTTTACTCTTTCTATCCCTTCTCCTCCCTTCCTCACTCAATACTGACTTCATGCTCTGTTTACAAGCTTGTGTTTAGTTTCAGCCAACCATTTAGTGTTCATTTGTGTGAAAAGATGCAAATAAAATGTGAACATCAGCCTACTCTACATTCAATAGCAGTACATCTTTGATGACAGTGCTCTGGAGAGTCTCAATCCAGCTTTGCATTGAGAGATCATCTATCAATTCCCATGACTCATCAAGAGTTCCTTGATTCTAATATTACAGCACCACAGCCACTACCTTCCCTTCCCTGAGATAGCAATTGGCCCCATGTTTTGACCACAAAACCAGTCAAGGGAGAAACACAAAGCTATAAAGCTAGAGTGACCAATCCCACACATCAGTGAGAGCAGTAATACTGAACAGCAGATGCAGCCAATAAACACTGTTCACACAGATTGAAATTTGTTCTTGTGATACATCGAATCAATAATGAATAGCAAACAAATTAATGAGATCCAAGGTCTATTTACAAAGCACAAATGAAATGAGAAGACTGAAACTGATCATATTAATTATTTGCAGCTTGGAGTTTCACTGCATTTAGCACTGAATGATTTGAAAGGGGCTAACTACAAAGGCACAAATCTCTGCTTGTTCAAACCTGAAGGAAGTTGAACAAGTCCTGAACTACATCTTAACCAAGTTTCTTAAGCACTGACTCACCCAATATTCAGGGTTGTATATCTCCAGTTAAATTCTGTTATGGGGAAAAACGTCAAAAGTTTCAGCTGAAAGAAGGAAAATTTTAACCACATAAAACAGCAACCTGTTTTCAATTCATTTCTAGCATTACTTTGAAATTCTTGTACAGTGCTTTGAGATCTGTGGATGAAACATTCTGAGTAACAGCAAGGTATGATTATTAGTGCCTCCTGAGGGAAGAAAAGGTTCTTATTAATATTATTTATGTTAAGTGGAATGACTGATCTACTATTCAGGCCATAAATGCTGGTCATTTCAACCTAAGAGTGTTAAATGAAAAAAAAAGTTAGTATCTTTTAAATATTACTGTATATATTATATATAATATAGTATTCCTTCTCTGAGTATTACTTTCCTATATACTTCCACATTAATTTATTGCTGTGAACTTATTAGGAAAAGACCCAGTGATCACAAAAAGAGATTCCCAGATATAGGTGCAGTACCAGTAGGTCTGTTGTAATAAAACCAAGAGTAGTAATTTCAGTGATATATGATATGGTTAGAGTTGGCCATGGAGGACTAAATAAAGTACCCTACCCTGTAGAAAACAGTGATTTCTGATATACACGTACACCATTAAATAACATTCAGAGATAGTACTAATAATTTTTTTCCCAAGGTGCATATATAAATAATACAGAGTGCTTACCTGTATTTTTCCTCATATTTTTCAGGGCTATCCAAGATGATATAGACATAGCAGCAAACATGTTGAATTACTGAGCTCTGGTAGAAGTATTTTACATAGGTTAAAATCCAAAGGTGCTGCTTATACTCCAGAGACAAGCCATCCTCACTTGTCATATAATATGCAGATTCACCTCTCCTGCCACTCTCAATTGCTCCTAGTTCACTGGGGTAAAATCAATAATATAGCTACTTGAGTAGCCTCAAAGAAAGTCAAGGAGGGCATCACAAAACCCCCTTCAATTACAGGTGTGCTATGTAACTTAATTTAGTACATTAAGGGTAGCTCAGCTAGAACAGATGGAATAGATTAGCCTAGAGAGCTGTGGAAACGGATCCTAAAAATCCACAGATCCTATAAAGTTTTGTCGTTGTTGCTTCACAATGTAGCTATAGTACTCCTGGATCTAGATCACCTTTCTCTGATGACTACTTAACAGGGTCAGCAAATGCTGAAAGGGAGGTGGGATCTGCTTGAGATATGGCCACATTGTCCTCATGTGTAACCCATTGACCCAATCATATCAGGTCAGCACGGTTCAAGGGGTGGAAGTTTATAGACTGATGCCTCCCCAAAACCACCACCTGGATAAAAGAGATTAAGAAGTATCAGTTCAACTCTATAGATATGAAGTAGTATATAATAAGTTACACCTTCAGAAAACACCAGGTGCCTTTACTTGGAGGGTTAGGATAAGGTGATGGAGAGGGAAATTCAGTATGAAGATGAGGATAAGCCTATGCTTGAAAATATTAAGATGGTGACTGAAAAAATGAAGACTTGTTATAAGATATCCAGAACTGGCTAAATTGTGATCTAAGTTGTTTAATTCAGTGACAATCTCTTGCTTAACTGCATTACTGCACTTGAAGACTGAGAATTTTGCTGCCTCTGGGAGAGGTGCCAAGTGAAATTGTTAATCTACATAAACAATGTGAAAGCTATGTTGTAATTCTCAGGAAAAAAAATAGGAATAATAATAATAGGAAGATATGTTCAATCAACTATAGCTCCAGAAGTGTCCCTTGCAGCTCTCTTGGTAGATTTCACATCCAGAAGTTTATTTTCACCCACAATTACACTAGGGCTTATACTTTATATGGTCATTTTTCCCTGTCACCTTAACATAAACCTATTAAAAATATTTCAGAGTAGCACCTATCTGTGCAAGTGATAGCCTGTCAGCTTCTAGCTTTAGGTGCACGATGAATCAACAGTGTATAGAAAAGAAAAAAGATAAAGAAGAGCAAATACCATAGGCACAGTGATAAATCTGCCTGTTTCTATGTAAGATACTTATTAATTTCACTTCAAGCACTAAGATAAATCACATAGAACTATCATCCATTACAATGTTAGGAAACTCAGAATTTTCAGACCAGCCAGCTTCATGGAAACATGCTGTATATTCTTATGTATGTGTATTCAAACTCCCTCAATCAATTAGACAAACTAACACACTAAGTGAAACTCAGCTCAAATGAGGTCAAGTCTAGCAAAAATATTGTGTTTTCAATGAGCTTTGAACCCCAAATATAATTTAACTCAAATTCACTGATCTTGACTCACCTTCTATAGCCTGATCTACATGTTTATGCATCAAAACCACAATATATGACTGTAGGCTGGGAAGTGTTCTCAGTGAGCTGGAAACTGTTATAAACCAAATCCTGCCTGTGTAAGCTGACAATGCAGTAAAATTGGTCTAACGTGTAAACAAAAATTGCTAGTGATTTTGTCTGTCTTCATTCTGAGTATGTGATATCAATCACTTGGCATCTAGATTGCATACAGAGATCTAATCACTAGATTAGATATGACACGTAATCTAAACATGAGCACCTCTGAAAATGTGGCCCTTTCAAAGAGTCTTAAGATAATACCTCAATTTTAAGATGCTTAAAATCATCAATCATCTTTGAAAACATTGCAATGTGTTTTATCCAACAAGGTTACAGGAAAAGCTTAATAAATGAGAAGCTCATGTTAAAAGTATTCTTTCACTGGCACCATGTGATTCTAGATACAACAATAACCATATATTTCCAGGTAGCATTAGCATGCTAACGAATCCTGTCCATCACTGTTTGTGAATTGCTAATGCATTCTTAATATCTGATAAACCAGAACCTCAGGGTGCAAAGTTCCATTAACATGCTAATGCAACTTGTCCCTGCTTGCTTTTGAATTAGAAGGAGTAGGTGTTAGCATATACAAGGCTATTTTTCATTTTGTTAAAGCCATTAAGACAGAAAAGAGATAGAGATGCTGTCTGCCAGTCAACATTTTTTATCAACTAAGAGCTAAATATAACAAAAATACTGCCTATAAGGCAGTACAGGGAAAATTCAAACTGCTATAGCACCTAGCTAACTGGTTTTAGAAGCCCTAGGAGTTATTTGTATTTAGCAAGTGCATCCAGAGATTTGACAGCTAGTTCTAAGTTCCATGGCCCAAAAACCTCAATTATTCTGAGTGCCTTATAACTTCAGTACAATGAATTTAAAAAGGAGTAAGGATACATCTCAGTTCCAAATTCAGAAATTTCCTTAGCAAATGTTTCTCCACCCACAGCTTTCTCTTTGAATACAATATCATAGCTCTTCTTCAATTTTCTGGAAGATATAAAGGACTCTTCCTTCCCACTCATTTGAAACTGAGTTACTTCTTGAAATGAGTGAAGTTACATTGGTTTAGAACTAAGATCAGTTATATTTAAAATCATGCCACTGATAAAGGAGGCGGTCGTGCAGACCCCATATTTTCAAGTCTTTTACAGGGGGAAAAAGAAGCATCAGCACCTTGATCTGTACACATAAGTGGGAAATCACAGAGTGGAATGAAAAGTCTGCACTGACTTACAGATTTGGCTTAGCATCTTTGTGAAGGGAAATAGAACAGCAGCAACACTGCACCAGCTGCCATGTTAATTAAGGGTCATGATACCCTGTAAGTAGTCTTGATGAGCACTGAAAAGCTATCTGATTTTGGCAATGCATGCAGCAAAGAGGTCAACACCTACGGGGCTAGTGTGGCCCAATTTCTTCCTGTTAAGAAAAATTGTCCTTTAGTATATATCCCTTAGGCAAAGAGAGAGACCTGATGTACAGGAAGAATTAGAGGAGGATCAATCCCTGATGCTGGAGACACACAAAGTAGCAAGGCATTTTATCCAACCTTACTTATCATATGAAGCTATTCAAAGAGCCAGCTGCAATCCTGTTTTGGCACTCATAAGGAGTGCATTGATGAAAATGGTTTGTATATTAAGTAATGATTATAATATTCTCTTCTCATGCAACAAGAGAGTTGTCCCAGTCTTTAATAAAAAACACTAGGGAATGTTTTGATAGCTCAAGTTATGAAATAGCACAGAGCAAAGAGCAGAAAGACACTTTCAGTCAGACTTACACAGATGCAAAATTCTTTTTCATTTCTGTTTGTGAATGTCTTGTGAACAGTTTCTCAAGAGCACTTGAGTACAACGGTTTTGCCAGTACTTTTGCCATTCAAATTTTCTTGGCTTTGAAACTAAAAGCCAGAAATATCTGCCAAACATATATTTTTCACTTTTTATTTGCAGAATTTCTAACGTTCACATAACTTTTTGGTTACCTGAGTCATCAGGTAAAAGAAATATGCATACATTTTCTGTCTATGTTCACTTACAATGTGAAAGAAATGACCAATCATTTCAAAATGCACAGATTGGATAAAATTAACAAACCAGCAAAATTTGTAATAGACTAGTGGTTAATTCATAAACAGAAAAGGTGACATTGAAATCAATTATTCATCAGAAATTATTTGCTTAACTGTACTGCAGTCAAATTTCTACTCAGCTCTAGAATTAAACCATCATGCATTCATTCTTGTTTGCATCCTAATTAGTTTTTAAACCTAGCTTAGCAATGCAATATATCACTACATCATTTAGCTCAGTGTACCTTAACAGAGGTCTGGAAGACAATTTGACATCTTGAGATGATGACAGATGCTGCGACGGTATGATCTTGGTATTTATCAAGATAGTGAGAAAAAAAGACAACTGGTAATATGCAGGATATAGGGGGAAGAAATATCTGTCTCACTTCATGAGGCTGAAAGGAAACTGCTTAGACAATTTCCGATTCTTTAGCTCTCAATGTAATGTTTCTTCCTATGAAAGGACAACTGTGCAGGGCTATAGTGTAGTTACCACATACACTGACTGTAAGGGGGCCTTTAATGTGGTTTTGCATAACAGCAGGGAATTACTAGGAGACATATGCAAAGCAATAGTTATCAACAGAGTCCTCTCAAACCAGGTTTAGAAAGAGATTAGAAAAGTTAGTAAATAGTTGGATGTAACAAAGTACATGTTCAGAAGATAACATCAAAAAGGATTCCCATGCCCCTGGAAAAGATGAGGGCTGCACTTAAGAACAATTGTAAAAAACTAAAGAAATGTAG
>NW_008678699.1:27905-50874 GCF_000695815.1 Acanthisitta chloris
CTGCAGAAAAAGATCTGGGGTAGGACCTCATGTTGGAATG
This sequence comes from Acanthisitta chloris, assembly GCF_000695815.1. Taxonomy (NCBI): domain Eukaryota; kingdom Metazoa; phylum Chordata; class Aves; order Passeriformes; family Acanthisittidae; genus Acanthisitta; species Acanthisitta chloris. The sequence goes on from NW_008678699.1 coordinate 27,946, forward strand.
CACAAACAAGTATTCAGTCAGCATGTTATGAAAAATAATCTTCCCAGCCTTCAGGCTCCAGCAAGAGAATTCTGCTTAATTTTTACCACTGCCCCCAAGAATGATGTAAATGATTAGACAGAGCCAAGAAGAGTTCAAGGAGATAATGATCAGAAGATTAGGGGACTTAGACTGCTAGGAAAGAAATTATAGGATAACTTTTTTAGGCTAGAAAAGGAAAAGTTAAAAGGCAATGAAATAGATGCATGCAGACAACTTCTCAAATTAAAGGAGCGAAACCTTCTCTTTATCTGCAAACAATTAGCAGTAAAGAGCAAACGTTTCAGTAAATTTAATTATTAGGACAGTCTTCCTAGATGTAAGAATAGCAAAAAAATGCTAGAATTGATTGCTTAGGGGAAACTGTGCAATCCCTATAGCTGAAGCCTTTTTAAAGAGCAAAAACCTATTCCTGCACTATGCAGAGTCTGCAAACGATTGGTTATATGGACCATCTTTGACTACACACTTGTACAGAGTCTAACAAAATGCAGCCTCATTTACAGACAAAACTGTAACTGCATGTTTGCAGTAGCACTGAAGGACGACAAGGGTAAAACAAAGTACTTGTCTAGGAAGGATGTGTGAGCTGAACAACAGAAATCACCTGACAGATTAGTTTAGTCATAAGTGATTTCACAGAACTGGGAGGTACAAAACTACCAATGTCTCTCCCATAGTTCATGGATTAGGTGGATAATGTGCTTCTCCAGTTGTTTAAGGATTACAACAAGAATAGATCATTTTGGGGAATTCAGCAACACACATCAGTGAGAGAAAGTAAGGTTTCTGTTCTTTTCCTGAGATGATACTTTGCCTTAAGTATAACAGGTTTGAAACAATTGTTCTCAATAAAGAGATATTTTTAGGGAAGCAAGCTTTCTCAGAAGTACCTCCAGTACAATCTTTAAGCCAGAAGTGGTAGGCAAATGCACAGTCCACTAATCTGCTAGGTAGACCTCAAAAATTTGGTCTGTTCTCTGTCCAACCACTTCTTCCTTCTTCAAAAAAAAAAGAAGACCTAAGTTTGAGATCTTTGCCACTCATTCCCTTCTCCATTTCCTCATCTGCTCATCCAACTGTACAATGCATTCAGTCACCTACATATGAGAGGCTACTTGCACAATACAACATTCAAGCTGTAATTTGATCCAGTGGATTTAGTCATATAAGCTAAGGCAAGCCACACTTCCAGAAGACATGATGTAGTTGAATGAGAAGCCTCTGGGTTGAATGCTGGAATTATTAGGAGAAATATCAAAATCTGCCTCACAGGAAGAGTCAGATCAATTAATTGTAAAAGTCCCTTCTGGTCTCTCCTTGTTAATTTTTTTGAGCAGCTGTTTGCAGTCACTGACAGACCCCAGCTGCTATATCCCAGAAGAAAAATCAGAACTTGTTAGAAAGAGTTTTTCACTTTTTGCCTTTGTACAGCAGCATTATCTCTTCTACCATTGACATTTTTGTGGAATATGCTACAAGAATTTCTGGGCCATTGACTTCCCATTGCAGAGGTCAGAGTGACATGACCAATACCAAATCTCCTGTTCCATTTTTATTTCTGCTAACCATCATACTACCATGTTGTGAAACATCAAAATGGGCCTCTAGTTTGGAAAACAGCATGGCAGAAAGCAGTAAAAAATGTAAACTATAAAACAAAATGTAATCCATCTTCACCTCTATGCATACAGAGGTAACTTATTTGATTCTTTATCCCATTACCTTTGTAGTGTAGAATCACTGAAAGGTTTGAGATGAAAGGGACCTTTAAAGGCCTTCTAGTCTAACCCCCTGAAATGAGCAGGGACATCTTCAGTTAGATCAGGCTGCTCAAAGCTGCATCCAACCTAACCTTCAGCGTTTCCAGGGATGGGTTATCTACCACCTCTCTGGGCAAGCTGTTCCAGTGTTTCACCCCACTCACTGTAAAATGTTCCTTCCTTATATCTAGTCTGAATCTGTAAATCCAGAATGAATAAGTTTCATGGGAAAAAAAACCCAAACCTGTTCCAATTTGGCTAATTAAATGAGAAATATGTACTTAATAGAAATTATCGTGGTATTTCTTCAGATTGAGACACCAGGATCAATTTGTAGTTCCTAGAAATGCAGCTGGGTCTTCCTCTTTTTTTTATGCTATTTGCTATAAAAAAGTAATAGACTTTCCATTTCCTGAAAATGTTTTCTAGATTTTGAATCTCTATCTTTTGTTATGGACAGAACAAAATCCTCCTTTCAAGATTCTTACAGCAGAAACTTTGCATGACAGGAATAAATCACAGACAGTGAAAACTGTAAGATGATGACAGCTTGCTTGTAAATTGTGTTTCACAACTACCTCCACACCCCTAAAAGACCACCTACCGGCAAGTATTTTAAAATCCTAAAAGAAAGCCTATAAACCCATTCTGAAGACTAACTCTTTTGCTACCTTTGGAAAGTGCAAGCATGGGAAATGCAGGAACTTCTGAGAGAAAAATACTATAAGATGAGAAGATAAACTCCCAATACAACATACAAAATCAATATAAGACCAATTCACAAGTCAAGCACATTTAGTGGTTCCATCACATACTATGAGATATTAATGAAAAAGGAGTTTATAAATGAGATAAAGGAGGAATTTAAAGACAGTTAAAGATTACACTAGAGATAGTCAGGATGACAAATCTTTGACATTGATTTCCAAACATACTTAGAAGCTATAAGTTTTCCATCAAAAGCAGAAGCAGAGAAGGGTCCTCTGAGAGCCTCTTTTCTTAGGAAAATGTGAGATATGTTCCTCTGAGACAGGGGTGATAAATTTAAAAAACATTGTGGTTTTAGCAACTGTATAAAAAACTAATCTATCTGATGGTCATCTGTCTTGGACTGTAGCAGGAGAGAAAAAATAAAGAGAAAATCTGTGACTCACTGTCAGGAATTGGATTGCTTTCTGTGGTAACAACTTGCAGGAACACACATGAATAACTCATAAAATGGTTAAGGTAGCAAGGCCAAAGTAACAGCATGCATATCTCCTTACAAACACAGTAAACATGAAGAGACAACACAACACTTCAGAAAGCTTAAATAGAAATCCAAGTCTGAAAGACTAGACACCATTCATCTTTAGGAGTATTTCTGGAGGGCATAATCTGAGCTCAGATCTCAAAATGCAAGTGCTCCAATCCTTATAGGCACAGTTGAGGGAGTAAACATTTTGAAACCTAGGTTTTGAGAGGAACAGCAGCTAGTTGTACAGTTTTTCTCTAACTCTCTTTTCAGCTATTAAGACTAAACAGAAACCAGCTATTGAATAAGGGTGTCATAGCAGCCAATTCTGCATCTGTTGATTGCTAAAGATGGAACACACCTTTCTTCCTCTGGCCTGATGTCTTTCCACAGGAGGTTTGACTACCTAAAGGCTACAGGCTTGGTCTAGCCAGAATTATTATTTTAAAATAGCAAAGAGTTCAAAGTCCAATTTTAAAAACAACAAACACAAACATCCACAAAGTCACTAATTTTCCTGTAAAAACATTTTAGCATGGCAGGAAAAGGAGATTTAAACAACATAAATTATATTTTAATGGATGAGCCAAGTCGATATCATTGCTCATTTTCCTTATTTTAAACTGAAAATAACTATGGAGCTAATGAAATCATTTGTATTGTACATAAGAGTTCAACAGGCTTTTTATGGTGATACCTTCATTCCCCTTTTTATGTTAACTGCTCTTGGACCTAGAACTGCGAAAGGCAATGATCTAGCACTAGATAGGACAATTATTATTAGATGTTATTTTGTTGTTGTAGAAAAAGAATGTTAGGAGTAAAATAAATGGATTCTAGTGCACATAATTCTGATGATCTTTGTAATATACTTTTGGTTCTGGAAGACAAGTATAAGATATTTTGGATAATGTAACCATTTCTCATTTATTTGATTGGCTTGAGTTATTGTCGTTCCAGGGCTCTTTTCTAGAGACAGCTTTTCACTAATGGTGAAAATATGTTTATAATTATTATCAGTATTGATCCAGTAGGCAAAGAGTTCCTGCTTCCACATACTTAAAAGAATAATAAAAAGCTACATAAGCTCAGACAAGTTGCTGTTCTCATGACTGCTCTAAGTATTGTATATCTCAGACAGGTGACAGACTTTGTTATATACATAAATTTTAATGAATACTCTTACAGTAGTACTGGTCCCTGTTTGGTAAGAAGAGGTCTTATAAAGCCAGGACTGTGTTCACAAGGGGAAGCTGAGTTTCAAGGAAGGAGTTAGACACTCTCATGTTAACCCTGCACAGGCAATTCAACTTTTAGGAGAAAGCTGTAAGAAAAAGGTAGGCTTTCAATGCCTTTCATCAGAGGCTAGACATCAGCCTGGCTAAAGACAGCTCAAACAAGCCTCTCTTTCAGGCTCAGGAAACAAAGGCATGCTGGTAAACATGATCTTCTGTGGTAGCCCTGGTGGTGGCCCTATTTCAGGGTAAATCAGAATAAGAAATATATTAACTCTTTTCTTTCTATGGATAGACAAGTTGTATTATCTCTTAGAGGGCAGGAAAGAAACCAACACATTTCCTCTTAGAAAATTTCAAGAATTTGCTAATAAACACTTCAGAGCAGTCATTAAGAAGGATAAAACCACATGTGACTTTCTTTTTGTGCCTAGAGACATCTTGTTTGTAACAACTGAAACCAGCTTCTTCTGTTTAATTCATGAAACAGCTTAAACAGCATCTGCCATCTGGACCAAAATTAGATCCCTATGGAAATGGCACATTATAATCTTAAATCATTATTTCTGTGCTATTTAAGGAGAATGTTGCCATATTTTTGCCTGTAGTAACATTACTAGGATCATTAGAGTAGGCACAAAGACAACTTAAAAGTTTCTAAAGGACAATCAGTAGAAGAGCAAGACATAATAAGAGCAGAACGTCATCCTTTTGTATGCCAGTAAAGTTTTAAAGGATAGAAATTCATTGACATTCAAAGAAATCAATTTGCATTTTCAACAGTTGTAAAATCTACAAGAATTTCTGCTGATATGTTGTTGGCAACTCAAAGTAGATTGCATTTGAGATGACTGTGCATTGTTTTTTCTTATTTTTTTTGCTCTAACATAGTAGTAGAGCTATTGCAATCTAATATCAGACACTGACCTCATTGTCTCACCAAGCTTCATGTCCTCCATTCAGCATGTATTTTCTTACAGTAAAAGAACTCAGTTGAAGCCAACATTTCACACTGGAATCCATGGTCTGCCCTTTCTCAGAGGAATATCTCAACTTACAGAAGACTTACTAATAAGAGTTTATGCAAAAGCACCTCATGTCTGTATTGTCAGTGACTAATAAAAATAATATGGCTGTATACCAATCCATGTGCAAATGAAGCATGAAAATAATCCATCTTTTGCTTTTACATTCAAATGGATTATACCACATGCATGCTGTATTTACAGATGGATTACTGTAAATATCTTCATTACATGCCTCTGGCTATTGTTCCCTTTGTTAGAAGATAGAAATGTTAAACAATTCGGTGAGTTTGGAAATTAATAATTCAGAGAAGGAAAATGAAATTCTTCATAAATGCTTATGTGTTCCACTTACACTCAATCCAGCAAAAGCTATGATGAGAACAACTTCCTTCGCTTCCCTTCCCTTGCACTATCAGTTTCACTGAGTGGAAGAACCCAAGGTAAATACATCCCATCCTCTTCAGCAAGGCTCTTCATCCAAGGCCCTTCATCCAAGGCCCTAAAATAGAAAGTATTTTGAATTGCTGCGGGATATAAACATTTAATTCTCAGTATGCCATACTTATTTTCAGTATAATGCCTAATACTACAGTGTTTTCCTTCCTGTAGAAGAAATCGCCCTTATTTTGGAGTTAGGTGAAATCTTATTGAAGGTATAGGCAAGATGGTCACTTTTAACTTACCACAGATGTACGTAGCAGTTAAACTCCTTTTGAGGGTTTAGTAGGAACAACTGACTACAACATAGGCCCCACACAAGCTGTAAGGAAGGACAGGTATCTCTGGTGCAGAGTATGAATGCTGGTATGGAGGTATCTGTGTTTGTGGCAAGAGAATCACTGGTACTGTGGCCATGAAGAAAGCCATCAGAACTTTTTGGCCGCTGTGCTAAATGACCAGAGGCTTAGACCTGGAAGTGATATAGCTAACTAGAGCTGCATTTGTGCTTGTCTTTGGAAATCACGGGCATTATGAGGACAATTACTGCAGAGTAGGAGAACCTGTTGATGACCAAGTATTTCTGTGTAAAAGAAAAAAAAACCAAAACTCAAGACTCCAAATAGCCACTGACTGCTCTTATGTAAAAGGACGTACAGAGCACAAAGCAAAGAGGTGCAGAAAGATTATTAGCATCCAGCACCTGCAAGCAAAGCAGTGACAGGAATAAAAGCAGGTACAAGAAAAACTCAAGGGACAAAACAAAGAGCTGTACAACTTTTCTGTTTTCCACAGCCCATAGTGTTTTCATTTCTTCACCCCTTTCTAATCACACGTTCCCCTCACTTTAGGTAGGAAGCTAACTTAGTTAACAAAATGGAATTTTCTGAAAGTGAGATTGGAAATAAGGATCATCTGTGTCAAGTGCAGAACAAGCAGAAAGTCCCTCTCCCACAATGCAAATACATTCACTTTCTCACAAATATAATGTGCATTAATTTCAAAAATGGGAATGTTGAGAAGAACATGTGGAAATCACTCTTCCAGCTACGGTAAGGCATAAATGTGTAATTGAAAAAAGCGTAAATATGCATTAAATTTTTAATGTGAAATATGCTTAATATGCATTTCTCATTTTGGTGGAGTAAACAATAATTTGTTTTAAGCCTTCTTATGGCTGATGTACACAATTAGCTGATAATAATTTAAAATAAATACTGCAGAAATAATATAAACTATATCAGACTATTGATTATCATTTCCATGTTTTAGAATTCTTACTCATTTTTGTAATGATTTGCTTTCTTGATGCATCATCTTAACTGAGTGTTGCCATAAAGATTTTTACTTATCTTTTAAGTTCATTTAACAACATTTACAAAGTTTTCTAAGTGAATATGTTAAAAGCAGATCTATGCTAATGATTGAAGCTTTTTGAGAATTTTAGCAAACCTCAATTTGTGTGCCTTAGTATTCTCTATCACGTATTTAACAGACCAGAAAATAAAGGGGATTCCACCTTGAATATCAATAATTAACAAACCCAGCTAGCTTTTTGTCACTGAATAGCCTGAGATCTGGAGGCTGGAGATTTCTTAATCACGGTAAGATGAACGGAGATGAAATCTTCCATTAACATCTTTTTCTATCAGCTCTTTTTCAAGGATTTCAGCCAAATTACAAAATAAGCAATCCTAGCCTGCACATTTTAGCAAGCTTATATTATTATTTTAAAAAAACCAAAAACCCAGGCTTAGTTCTATTTCAACTGCTATTGGATTCATTAATACATTCTTTTTCTCTGGCTGTCTGCAGAATCATCCTTGAAGAACAGGTTATTTGAGACCTACATTTATTTTCATTTGTAAGTGAACTTTGTGGTAAGTTTAGTTCTCTGAATTCATGACTTTACAATACTGCATGTCATTGTGTTTAATTGTATCAGTTATTAACAAAAAGATTGAAGGAAATCTCTGCTTCTCAGGCTATTTCTTCAGAAACCAATAAAAATTACAAGGACCTTCTGTGAAGATTACAGAAATCTTTGAAAAAGCAATTTAAAAAGCAATAATACTTTTAAGATAAAGGCAGAATGGGAAAATCAATTTTTAAAATGATAATATTTCCCTTATGGAAAGAATCCAAAATTAGTAAATTGGTGTAGCCTTAGAAAGTAGGGTCAAAATAGTTTCAGACTTTTCATTCCTTACATTTATTAATCTCTATGAAGTTAATTCATTTGCTCTGAGGCTTCTACAGAATCTAATGTATTTGATTTACTTTGAATAAGTGTATTCTATTTGTTGAAAACAAATCCATTAAAATTTCTCCTTTTAGTGCTTAAGGAATTTCTTATCCCCCAGTTTCAAACAGCCATCACAATGATAAAGTACAAACACCATGGACAGGCCAGTAAGTACAGAAACAAGAGAAACTACATTAGTTACTTTCTCCACTCTGCCACCAGACCTGCTTATGGCACAAACAGTGACACTGACATCAGTAAAAGAAGCATGATGGATGAATAAGGTGGAATTACATGTGTTTGGTTAGACAGGCTCTCATCTCTGCCATCATTTGAAAGTCTGTTGTTAAAGTCAGTCCACCAACTGACCTAAATGGTAGTCCACACCTTCCCTTTTCTTTCTTAGTATAGTTCTTACTTAGAATGACTTCCTGTTTTGGAGAATCCCTCATTTCACTCCTGTGGCATCCTGTATACAGTATATATATTTGATATTCCTTGATATTACAACACAAGACAAGGTTAAATCCCTTTATGGAAATTCCAGGTATGACATCAGACTGGTCATAGATTATATATGTAACATACATTTTGACAAAATCACAAAGCAAAGCAATTCACAGTTGTACTAAAAATGCAAATATGTTGCTTCTCAACATACTGGGAACCATATGGACTTTGAGTTTATCTCAAAGCTCAGCATTGGATTAAGTCAATTCATGTGATATTATTGGCTGAAGTTAACTACAGAGAAAAAAAATCTTAGTCTATAACTAAAGTCTATAAAATTATAGTTTTTATAAAGTTTCATAGAATCACATAATCAGTTAGGTTGGAAGGGACCACAATGGGTCATCTAGTCCAACCTACCTATGCAAGCAGGGCCATCCTAGAGCACATGGCTCAGGTTTGCATCCAGATGGTTCTTGGATACCTCCAGTGAGGGAGAATCCACAACCTCTCTGGGTAACCTGTTCCAGTGCTCAGCAACTGCCCAGCAAAGAAATTCTTCCTTGTATTGAGGTGAAACTACCTCTGCATCAGTTTTTGCCCATTACCTCTTGTTTTATTGAGAAGAGCCTGGCTCCGTCATCTTGGCACTTCCCATCATATACTTGTATACATTCATGAGGTCCCAAGAGGTTTCTAGAGGCTACAGTGGCAGAACTAATTAATTCAAATGCACCTAAAATCAGTGTAATGGCAGATTGAGTCTGATGAGGCCTAGATCATCAATCAGAAATCTTTAAATTGTCAGTTGCCTCAGGTCTGTTTAGTCTAAGCAGTGATAGCTATAATACCACCACATTGATGCCACCAGAGAGAGCACTAATCATTTAACAGGGGAGAATGGAATCAGCCTCCCACTGTAGTTCTGAAGGTCTTAGTTGTACATGGAATATATAGTAAAGCACATACAGTGCATACACTCTGACCTCTGTGCAGAATGGACTTGAATTAATATTCACTGTAATTTTCAGTATTTAGTACTTCTGGCATAATATTTTACACCAAATATCACTGCAGTAAAGGCAACTTCATTTCTAGAATAGACTCTTTCCAAAGAGAATCAATTCATCTTCTTTTAGAAGGTATTTGATATACTCCGGGTTCACGGTATGCTAATGTTATTCTGTTACTTCCATTTTGCTCTAATATTTGTGGTAATTAATGCCATATGGGGTTAAAAAATAAGTCATTGATTACCCAGGAAATTAAGCCAAAAAACAAACAAGGCAGAATAGAGATCACCAGCATTCACAATAATACTCCTTAAATATTTGGCAGGAGAGTTCTCTTCACAAGAAAAATTTGACAGTAATACCTTTCATAAGGAATGTCATAAACCTCAAGAGACAAAACCTACCTAATAGTCACCTAATATTCTGCAGAGAGTTTGGAAGTGACAGCCCTATTAGCAAACTAATTAGCAACCATTATAAATGGCTACATTAATTTTCATGGCTTAATTATAAACCTTTTATGAATCTAAAACTTTCAGATAATTCATATTTAATAAGATACATTACCTTAAAACTCATCATGATGAGCCACAAATTTAAATTACTACAGCGAGTGATGCTTAAAAATATATTAATGTTCATATTAACATACTCTTTTTAAATATTCCCTTCTATAAAATACCAATCAAATGCATTCTCACTGCTTTTATAGTACAAATACAATGATATTTTAATGCAGGTATGGAATTTAATTTTTGCAAGTACACATTGATCTGGAATCTGCTTGTACTAAAATAATACTGGATTGTCAGGATATTGCTTTCAATGGTGCAAGCATTGCTTATTCAGCAGTCTCATGAGGGATATGTCCAGCTAGAAAATAATGCAGAGGAGTCACAGTGGACCTGTAAAGCCAAATAGTTGGTGATACAGATTTAATGTCAATGCTATACACCTTCCAGTTGTGGTGGCATTTCCTCTTTAAACTGTGGGGTAACTCTAGCCTAGCCTGCCTAAGTGACAATTTGCATCTGAAGCAGCTCCTGGAGCACATCTTCCAGCTCAGTTTCATCCAAAAGAGAGCCAAAAAGGATATGGGAAGGATCAATTGAAACTGCTTCAAAATGCAAACCAAAGCATAAATAGGGAACAAGCAGATTCACTTCAAACCAAGCTCTTGATCCAAAAAGAAATTGGATATAGCCTGAGGTCAATAACTTGACATTTTTTCCAGAGACTTTTTGTTGAAATCTGATAATGAAATGGGAAATTTCACACCTGTTACAAAAGAAACCAAAATCTCTGAAATCTCTGAGGCACCAACTACTCAAACCATTCTGATCGATAAGATTTCATCTGGATAAGAAAAGGATTTGACTTTAAATGGGGGAGAAAAAAACCCAACAGACAGACTCCTCAACCTCTGACAGAGTCTTAAAACCAATGTGTAGTAACAGACTACCATCCAGGACAGAAATTCCAATAGTATGGGAACACAAATTATCCGCTGAAATTGCCTCCTGGAATATTGCTGCTGTCTTCTGAAGAAAATGTATCTCTGTGACTGTCTTTCCTACTGCACTCTAAGAGAACAGGGACATTCATGACTGGTGATGGAGAATTTACATAAGGCATACATAGGTCATACTATCTGGATGAAGGAAGGAAGATGCACTGAAATAACACCACAAAGTAACAAAGGGCACAAGAAAGCGCAAAGAAAACAGAGCATGGAACAGTCAGGTCAAGTCCCTCCGTGTATAAATGATAAAGACAGATTTGGTCTTGGTTCTGGACCAGTCCTCTCAGTACTGCAGATCAAGCCAGCATTAAGACTCCTGAGACTTTCCATTTGTTTCATTACCAGATTGCAATCAGCCCCTCTTCCTTTGACCACCCCTCCCAGTCAAAACAGAGGGCTCTATCTGCAGTCTCTTCAGGGATGTCTGCTCCTTCCCTGTGGGAGACCAACTCGGTTCTTCCAAGAGGACTCATATCAAAACTGAGGGACTACTTCATTCTTACAGAGAGCATGGCTAGAACTATGACAAATTTGATACCCACCACTGTATAGTTCTTCACTGTAAAGCCAATAAGCCTGATGCCTCAAAGTATTGGACAACTCAGGGAGATGTCTATTTCAAAAGCTCTTTCAGCACTTTTTTTTCTTTGCAAGCTATTGGCTAGACTGCCAATACAGCCCAGAAGACTGAGGCAGGTAAGAGTCATTGTTTCCTTACATTTGTCTAGGAATGTGTTAGAGAAAGACATTGCCACATAGTCTAATAGGAAATATATGAATGCAATGTTCTCAACTCAAATAACAGGTTGATGCAGCGCAGCCAGCTGTGTTATGACTCAGTCTGTCACCAGTGCAGTGTAAGACACGTTCCCCTAGCAAGCCCAGGCATTCACAGACAACTATATGTGTGCATATCTCATTCCTCATCCCCGACAACTCAGCACAGCTGTCTGCACTTTGATCCAGACAGCATTCCTCTGTCCCACTCAGAGCCTTCATCCCCTTTTAGTGAGCTTGTTTTCTTCTTCCTTCTTTTTCTAAGTACAAAAATGTCCACTTCTTTGGAGGTATACAGAGAAAAACTTGCTTACAAATTTCAGCTGATGATTCCATGAAGACTTTGACAATGTTAAAACATGCTGCCTGTGAACTACATGTAAGAAAAATCTGTTTTTGTAATCTTAGTCCTCAAAAGTTGGGTATTGGAAAAATGAGTGATAGAATATGTGTCTTCCTTCTCACTGGAAATATTCTGGTTTTCATTCTCTCAGTTGGCTATTCAGAAACACGTTAAACATGAAATTGCACATATGTATGTCTCAAGATTATAGTCTCTCTTGGGGCATTCCACCTCATAATTTATAACTTAGGGAAAGTTATAATTTTGTATAGCATTTTGCAGTAACTTATTAATTGCTTCATTTTTTTCAATTAGTTGTTCAATGTTTCAATCAACAGTTTTACATTATTTATCAGCCAACAAAAATACAAAATAGTTTAGAATGCCGGAAAGGTAGCTCTCATATTTCAGACTGCTAAATCTACATTTTAGTAAAGTCTAATTATTCACACAGCCTTGAAGGTCTTGATCTTTGCAAATGGATCTAGATTTTCTGTTTGGGTGACTACTAGATTTGTCCCTCACTGGGTTAAGAAAAGTGGCAGAGGTTTCTGACATGCAAATGAATATTGATGAGCCTGAAATGCAAACAGCTGGATTTTGACGATGTCTGATGAAGCTTTCCCAGGCTGTTATGTTGAACACGAAAATGGTTTTAATAGAGACCAGTAAAAAAGCAGAAATGTTGACAGCAACGTTAACTCCGACATAATTTTGTAGTCCTGTTATTTTCCATCATGTTGTAAATATATTAAAAAAATAAAAACTTTCTGGACAAAACTGAAAAACTGATCTGAGAGTACTGCCACACTCTTAGAGCTGCTATGGATACATGGCTGTGGCAATGATGTGCTTCTTTCCCGATGAACAAGCAACGTAAATATATCTGTTATTTACAAGTGTGTTGCTTCATCCATCAAGGCTGCACTGAACAGACTGCACTTAGTAGGTAAGTCAAGCATGGCAGAGAGTGATAAAAATGAAAAATTACTTCCACTTCAGCTATGCTAATTCTGAGACATCCTTACAGTGTTTACAACCCCTTTTAGGGTAATGCCTCTAAGAATGCAGCTTTAATAAAATTGCGCAAAAATGTTGAAATTAAAGCATTCCTTTTCAGCTAATTTGAATCAAATGAAAGGAATTTGAATGCCCAACTCAAAAAAAAAAAAAAGGAATTTAAATGCTCAAAGGATTTCATAACCCACCTCAATAATGTAAAGTACTAATTTACCTAGGAGAAAAAGTTTGCATGATGACAAAGCCCTAGTTCTGTAACACTAGCTGTATAATGGAACAGCTCTTTGAAGTCAATACTACAAGTGAAAATCATTTCATAATTACCTAACAATGGGGTGCAGTAATTTTCCATATTTCCTTGTATTTAGCACATTCAGCTCCCTGTATAGAAGAGGTGAATTCCTCTGAAGGGCAGTTTAAAACAGGAGACTGATTTTAACGCTTTGAAAATTCCCCTGGAGAAACTTAGACATCCCTTTACAATAGGAACTATAGTCCAAAATCTTTCATGCCAGAGTTTAGCAGTATGGATAACCTCAGGCTTCCCCTAGATATTCCTGCATTAATTGTCGACAGGTGGAAGCAGCTGCCATCTTAAACATCCTTGGTTTATCTCAGGAATTAGAGACCAAGATTTGTACCTAAACTAAACCTTCCAGGGCAGTAGAATGTGATTTGTCCTGACATTTTATGATGCCATAAAGGCACATTGAAAGGTACTAAAAACTAGGCATCACAGCAAGGCTTCACTGCAAGCATTGGTCCTGTGGGTGCAATAGATTAGAGGATTACAGAAACAGATTTATTCTTGGTCTTTGGTGGATTTTCCTGTCACCAAGAAGGCATGTGTCCACCTCCACCCCTATCCTGGGGTTAATGAATGGCTACAGATTCATGCAAGGAGGAAGAACCAATCTAAAGAGCCCTGTGTGGTCTCCTTCTGCCAAAGGCCAGGGAAAAATGAGAGCTAAGGGGCCTCTGCAGAAGCTGCCCACTACTGCTACCATACTACACACTCATAAATGGGTTTGTGCCCTGGAATGATATCTTTACATGGAAATTCAGTATCAATCCTATTTTCCCAGGGCTATAATGATAGATATTTGCCCTTCTCCTTTCCATGACAGAGATTGAGAAAAACTTCGTTCAAACCTGCTGACAGACAGACACTGACGTACATAGGCTATTCCTACCCCTTGGTCCAAGAGAGAAAGGTTTGCTCTACAGAGACAGGGGAAAAAACCCAAAGCATGCATTAAAGAAACAGATTTGAACGAGTTCTTTTAAAGATATTTTATATAGATGATGTTTTTCACTCCACTGCAATCTGTAAGTATTTGTAAGATCTATTAAATTTAGTAAATTCAGATTATTTATTATGAAGATTTCTTTTAGAATATCCCATACATCAATAAAGTTTATTATGAATGGGCAGCTCTGCCCACACAATTTTTCAGACTCTGCCATTACATTTTTTGTTTCAATTACATAAAAAAACAAGATAACAGTATGGCTTAATTATTGTTTACTTTGTACATAAATGAGACATTAAGCACACTACAGTTGTTGGAGTCATGAAAGAATTGGTCTGCTGTCAAATATTCCCATTCTTCAGACATCTTGCATGCTTCAATAAACCCACATGTAGACAATGCCTTAAAAAAAAGTTGTCCATACTCAATGTTAGCCAGTGAGTTGGCAGCAAAATCTGGTCCCCTCACTTTTCTTGGCTTTATGGACCAGCAATAGCAGATGAATGATTGGTGAGTGGGACCTGGGATAAGGCCATATGCCGAGGTCACAAACAATGAACATAACAGACCTCAGCTGTCTGAGTGAATTACAAAACGTCAAACATGCATCTAGTTGTTACGGTAACCATACAAAACTTAACAAATCCTTTTAATGCACTTTTAACATCATCCCTCCTATGATATTTACATTATTTATACAGTTATACACAGTTATTTTCATATAATTTTAATTGAAAACAATTAAACACATAAATCGTATTTTCAAACCACAATAAAAATATTTTAGGTATAATTAAAAATTATCTTCAGTTTGTTACCTCAAAAATCTGAAAAGGATTTATGGCACAGAACTCAAATTTCTGGATCAGCCTGGCTCAATCTCCAGCTTGTGTTTTTTCTTGCAAAGGCATTTCTATGTGACTAATTTAAGCATATTCCATAACTGAATTCAAAATCTGAAACTGTTTTAGCTAAATAGTACAGATGACAATTTTCTAGTGCAAATGGTATAGCATGAGGCATGATGCAATTGTTATCAGAATCACACAGTACACAAAGATGGATTAATCACTGGACCGAAACTTTGTGGATATCTGAGAATCAGTAATCACAACATGATTTAAATTTCATAACAGAGACAGATCCCTGTTCCAATGCAAACTAGGTTCTTCAATAGAGCTAATTATTTAAATCTGAAAAACATTAATTTGCAGGAAATCAAGCAAAGATGTGGCTACATGTAAGTAGTTTAAAAGAGATATTCAATGAAGGAAGGCATTTTAAAAATATTTTAAATAATACATATTTTGATATAGCTAATGAAAAAGCAGTAAAATGTTTAAGGAAGTTAAACTCTAGGAAAACTCATTAGCTAGCAAAGGTAAAGCAAATGAGAACGAAAGCTTTTTAAAGTATATTTATAGTAAAATGTATTGTATCCTCACCATTAAATACTTTCAATATTCACAATAATGTGCAAAAGTAAAAGTGTTTGTTGAAGTTGATGATATATGTTTAAAAAGGAAACAGAAAGAGGTATTCAAAAGCAGGTCCTGGATGTACATACAGACTGGGGAATGAGAGGCTGGAGAGCAGTGCTGTGGAAAGGGACCTGGAGGTCCTGGTCAATGGCAAATTGAATATGTGTCAGCAGTGTGCCCTGGCAGCCACCAGGGCCAACTGTGTCCTGTGGTGCAACAGGCACAGCATTGCCAGAGGACTGAGGGAGGTGATTGTCCCACTCTACTCTGTGCTGGGGCAGTCTCACCTCGAGTCCTGTGTGCAGTTTTGGGCAACAAAATATAAGACAGATAAAAAACTATTAGAGATCATCCAAAAGAGGGCAATGAAGGTGGCGAAGGGTCCAGAGGGGAAGCCATACAAGGAGCAGCTGAGGTCACTTGAACTGTTCAGCCTGGAGAAGAAGAGACTGAGGGAACACCTCATTGCAGTCTACAGTTTCCTCACAAGGGGAAATGGAAGGACAGGCACTGATCTCTCTGGTGATAGTGGCAGGCCCCGAGTAAACAGCTTGAAGTTGTGTCAGGGGAGGTTTAGGTTAGATATTAGGAAAAGTTTCTTCACCCAGAGGGTGGTTGGGCACTGGAACACACTCCCCAGGGAAGTAGTCACAGCACAAAGCCTGACAGAGGTCAAGAAGTGTTTGGATAATGCTCTCAGGCACATGGTGTGACTCTTGGGGCTGTCCTGTGCAGGACCAGGAGTTGGACTTTGATGATCCTAGTGGGCCCCCTCCAGTGCAGAATATTCTGTGATTCTCTGAAGTGATTTACAGTTTGATTTACAGTTCACTAGTAATTGGAAATGTCAAACAGCCCTATGAAGTGTAGACACTTTTAAAATTAAGGCCTGGATAATTTACACCTCAAAACATCTGGATGAGCATGTTTCTGGTTTCAAAATTGCAGAGACATTCAAGCTGCCTAGTGTTCTGCTGATACTCAACAAGAGTAATGGCAGGTAATTATAGGCTTGGTAGCCTGCCAGTTAATCAAGGGGGAAAAAAAAGAAAAATTGATATGAAATTCAATTAATAAATACAGAATAATAATTTATGACAGCCAAAATAATTTTAAGGAAGATAGGTCTCATTGAACAAATTAATAAATTTTGTATGAGACTACAAGAACGATAAAGATAACTGGATAGATACAGAGTCTGGAAAGGTATTTGAACCTCCATTAGCTATCAATGATCTCATTTAAGAATTAGCACTACAAAAGATCCTTCATGAAATAAACTGAGAACTGTTCAATATTTTAGTATCACAAAGCAGCTGATTTTGTTCTTTGTCTTATAACTCAGTATATTAGTAGCATTTTCAGGGTTTGTTTCCAGGCCTGATGTTATTCAAAAGAATAATTAAGATTCAAATGTAGATATACAACTACTTATAACAAAGGTGTAGCTACCCCAGTGTTTGATAAATCACTTAAATAACAATAGCATCAATGTCATCAAACTTTCTTACTAGTCAAGCATTTGCAAAACAAATGCAATTACATGTTTATGAAATATTTATGTCAGAAAATCTCAGAGAAATGGCAACCATGCTCATAATAAAAGGGATACTAAAATGATTTTTTCCAGATAATGGGTCAGGAACATCTCACCAGGAACTTCTAATGTGAATGTCAGAATCTCACAGATAACAGAATAGTGATCAGTAAAATTCCTTAGGAATTAGGAAGCAAGACAGAAATAGATGGTCAGTTTTTCTAATTAAAGTAGTTGTTAATGAAATCTCACAGGAATCTGTACTGAGCCCATTTTCTCTCTTGTATATATAAAAACCTGGAAAATAAGATGAAGCCTTATGTGAGCAAGTTTGTTGATGAAACATATCATCCAGGCTATGAAAGGTGAGGGCTAGCTGCCAAGACCTTACAGTAACAAACACATGGCCCAATGAAGTGTAATGTAGATAAACATAAAGTAAGGTACCAAGCAATATCAAATCAAACAGAAAACAGGAGCTTCCAACATCAGCAATACTATATATTTTTAATTCCTCCATCTTAAAAAAATAACTATTTTTTTCAGTGCTAGAAAGCTTTGACAAAAAAGTTTCAAATTTCAAGCTGAGACCAAAAAAAACCATTAAACAGTTTCAGCCAGAAAACTTATTCTGTGCTAGAAATGCAAACAAGTGAAAATGGGGAGTATATCAGGAAGTACTAGACAACAGGAACAAAAGTTTTCTGGGATTACCTCTGCTTTGTTGAATGTCAGTGATATCTTGCCCATCATCCCAGGATTTCTTGGAGATTTGTCTTCATCTCCTGGGTCAGAGAGACCAAACAATTTTACAGTGCAGGCTCTAAATTTTCCACCAACCTCATCCACTGTATTGCTTCCTTTAATGGCTGCATAAAGAAGGCAGACTCAAACATTTTAAAAGTTTGTCTTTACAATTCCAATTCAGACCTGTTACTCTTTGAAGACAGGTTATCTTTCTTTCTTTTAAAACCCAGCAGCAATATGAAGTAACAAATATCACCATTTTGAACAACATCTACTATGTCCTGAATCTCCTAGTCACAAAATAAAATCAAATTAACTCCATAATAGATACAGTCAGAAGGATTAACAAAACAGATGAAGCAGAAAACTGATGCTAAGCATTTATCTTTAAGTGGTGAAAGGTATCCATGACTCTAGGAAAACTTTTAATTTACTAATGTTGATAAACAAAATGAAACACAGATTAGAATGTAAGTCACAATCACAGGTCCACTAAAAGGGAAGAATAACTGCAAATGCTTTGGATACTAAAGCGAGAAAGACAATTTGCAATATAACACAGGAGTCACCTTGGACAGAATATTAGAACAACTGCAAGAGCTGCAGAGTGAAGCAAAGCTATCGAGTGGCTGTCACCTGAAAAATAATGTTTGGCAAGAGTCACCGTGAACAGCATTTTAAAAAACCTGAGTTGGCATTATAAAATGGTAACACAAAAGACAAGCATAGGAAACATGGAGAATGTAAACAATTTATTCTTTCAATATGGGCGCATGAACATTAGGAAAATTGTCTACCCATTAAACCCCACAGACTAATTTCTTACCACCCATCCACAGAGGTTGGGTTATAGAAACTTGTCACACAAACAAGGTAAAGATGCTGGCACACAGACATGAACAAGACTTCTGATTGGAAATCCATACAGAGACTGCTGCTGACAAGCCAGTAAGGTCATCAGCACAGGCCCAGAGGGTAGAGAGAACTCCAGCCAGACATCTCAGGGTGCTAAACTCATGGAAGATGTGCAGCTGCAGCAGAAACAAGCGAGAGAAAGTTAATGCTGAATTCTAAACTCTGATATGAATAGTCATGTAGATACAAAACAAATTAGGTTAACACTAATCTGGATTTTTCTGCTTCACTTTACACTGATTTGTGTGAGCTCAACCTTCTGAAGTTGTCAGCTGAGAAAAAGTATCAGGGAAATATTTTCTCCTATTAAGGAGGAACCCTAGCTTAATTTCGCCTTCCCAGCATTTTACTGCCTACTAAACCAAAAGGAAAATCTCGAGGAAGAGCAACAAAAAAAGACTGCACCAGCAGTTTATAAAGCTGAAGCTCTTTCTCCATAGAAAAACAGAATCAGTAGAATTGTTCAAGCTAGCAGAGATTTTATTACATTCATAACCAGATGCTTAGAGAAGAAGAACAGCTCTGCAGGTTTTTTCCCTATAGATATCCACAATATAGCATGAGAGCCAGGTGACAGGAGGAAAAGGAGACCTGTGTCAAGATCCTTGGTGCCTGAAAAAGAAATGGGGCAGAAAGCAGAAGAACTGAAGATTTTCTGGAAAGTTCAGATTGCCTCCTGAATCTAAATAATGCTGTAATGTTCTGGAAATACTGAAGCATTAGAGACTGAGGAGGTTCATAAAATCAGGCATAAAATCAGGCCCATGGTCTGCTATGTTTCCACACTTACCAGTTTGCTACATCCATTTTCCAAGTAAAAGAGTTCTAATTAACATGCTACAGTGCAAGTCCAGGCAGAAGAGATGTGAGGGGGCAAAAAATATTGAACAGAGCTAGTATTGGTACACGTATCTAAGGACACCTCTATAGCTCTATAGCTCTCTTCTTATGTCCCTCTCACCCTTCTCTATGCAGACATCTGTCTATACAGGTAGCTCTTGTAATTTAATTTTTATCTCCAAATAGATAATATTGTGGGACCAACACATGAAATGCAACCTGTCTTTGGCTCTGTGTTTCAAAAATGAAAACATCAATTATAATAAGATACTTAATTCTTGAAAAAGTGTCATAGCTTCTTTTGAAGGAGATCAGGCATATTTGGTGTTAATGCAGCCTGTTTGATAAGGGATTTTGTTGCAAAGCGCTAGGCAATTTCAGCTTTCCCTGTCTTTGATGCTGGAAAAGTCAGAGCTCAGCACCTACCAGGAAGTCCTTGGCACTTCACAAGGATTGGGCCAGAGTGAGGACAGTAAGAGATAGTTTGCTTTCTAACATTTTAGATCCGACTCATCAAGATTTTACACTTACAGCCTTATTAAAACATGAACATCTTGAAGAGTAATTAAAAGGGAACCAGTCTAAAAGGGCTTTTTATATCAAAGAGAAAAGAAATAACTTTGTGTTGACTGTCTAAAAGAAGTGTGACAAAGCCTAATTACGCATATTCAAAATCTAGCCCAAACAAAACGTCAAGATGATGGCTCTCTTTCAAATTCAGAGCTGCATAAGAAATGTACAAGGAAACAGACTGTAATAGAAATAAACAAATCCAAGTCTGGATTAGATGAAAAGCTGTTACAAAAAGAAAGTGCACCGTTTTCATAGGAGCAGCATCATGACAAATCAGAGGAAAATAAACATCATCTTCCAAAATGCATAATGTGCCTTGCTTTTAAGAGGACATTTTAATTCAGTTTCACTGACTCAAGAGGGGTACAGGGAAATGAGACAGTGGGGAGAATTTCTTAGAAATTATTAACTTTCTTAAACAGTGTGGGTTCAAATAGCACCAGAAGCACATTAACGTGGGTTTTCAGTCAAATTCATCTGCTTGGGTTCACTCTCAGCATCCCCTGCAGAACGGAGCTCAAGCTGTTAACTGAAGCAAAAAAGCCAAATTGCTGTCCCTTCACTGAAGTAAGGATATATTGCCCAAATGATTTCCACTAGTGAAGCAAAGAAAAACAAGGGCAAATGAACAAGGGCCCATCAGAAAGTGTTCAGGACAGAAATCCTGAGTGGAGAGGAAGTCATAGGTATAGAAAAATTGAAGAAATTAAGACCTCCTTAACTGATTCTCAAGTCTCTCTTACATATACCTTCTCCTTGCTTCCCCCCACTACCATCTAACTTCATCTTTGAATCAATTTCTGCCTGTCCTATTTCTCTCTCCCCTCCCTTCTCCATTGGCAACTGCGTTCAATTTCATAGTTCATAACACTGGCATGCCCCAAATTCTTTGTGGTTTACTTTTAGAGGCTCTAAACCATTTTATGTACCACAAATGAACACAGTACCTCCCAGGGACTAATCCTGCTATTCTTTAGATGAGAACTCTCCCAGTGGAAGAAGCCATATTGCCTGTTTATCCAGTGAAAATTATAGAAATAGGAAGGATATAACCCCAACAAAAATAATTCTAGTGTCATCATAAAATGTGCTCTAATCAGGACTGAAATAAGTAAATCAAAATCATTATAAAGCTGCTTCTTTCTACATGCCCTAGATGAGTCATCAAAAACATACAAGCATGTTGAATACACCAGTATTAAGATAGCCTCTCTGCAACATCACATAGCACAGGGAGGTTTTATTAAACCAAGGAACTTGAGATCTCTGTCCAATTGCAATTACAAGCTCACACTTAGTTCTGTAACTGCCAGATGTCAAGTCAGAGCTGCCAAAATGAAGAGGAACAGATGGCATAGACCCACTTAAGGCTCTGAGTTTTGAGAATGGGTTTGAGGGATTGCACAGAGGGGTTTTTTCTTGTGCCAAAAAAAGTACTAGGGGATTTTTCAGCATCTATAGGAAAAAGTAATTTCAGGACAAATAAAAGACAATCCAAAGTCCTGAGCAAAATTAGCAGATATTTAAACTCCAATAAATTTTCTCTCCAGTGAGAATTTTTATAGTAAAACTGCCTTTCTTAATAATTTCTTGATTTTAATATAAAAAAACCCACCTTAAGTCATTCCATAAAATCCCTTCACTCCTACAAAAAGAAAAAAACATATAAAGTGCTTTAAGACTGCAAATGAATCTTGGCTCTGAGTGCAGCTGAGAAATGTCAGACTGCAAATTAAACAATTTAAACAAACATAAATAATTTTATTTTCCCAGTTCCTGTGGTAACATTCACCTAGAAATCTTACATCTGTCCTCTATTAGAATGTTGAAGGATTTTCAGCATGGGCCAAGTGGCAACTGTTTATGACGGATTCAAGTCAAAAGCAGAAGCTTTAGATATCTGCTCTCTGAAATCACCAAACTCTTCTTTACTTAGAAACAAAATCCAGAGTGATGCTGAGGATCTGATCCTTCTGTTTTAGAGGGAACTGCAGATGATTAGCCCATCTCCAGACTGTACTGTAAGTGAGTGTTGAAGAGCTCTTCATCCTCTTATTCAGAAGTAACAAGTGTTAAGGATGTTTTTTGGCATGTAAACAACTCCAGCCCAAGAAACTGCTGTATTAGGTTTGCATGGCAAGGTTCTGATAGCAGGGACAAGGGGGTGGGGGTTAGGGTCGTGGTATAGAGGCTACAGACGTGACTTCTGTGAGAAGCTGTATAAGCTTCCCCTACGTTCAACGGTGCCAATGCCAGCAGCTCCCAGACAGACCTGCCAGGCCAAGGCCAAACCCATCAGCGACAGTAGTTATGTCTCTATGATAACATATTTATGATAGATAAAAGGTTACTACACAGAGATAATTGCAGTCAGAGAAGAGAGGAGATAGAATATGTGAGAGAAACAGCCCTGCAGGCACCAAGGTCAGTGAAGAAGAAGGGGGAGGAGGTGCTCCAGCCATTGAAGCAAAGCAGA
>NW_008678699.1:50927-72072 GCF_000695815.1 Acanthisitta chloris
GCCCTGCAGGCACCAAGGTAAGTGAAGAAGAAGGGGGAGGAGGTGCCCCAGCCATTGAAGCAGAGATCCCCCTGCAGCCCATGGTGAAGACCACGGTGAGGTCGGATGTGCCCCCGCAGCCCATGAGCGTTCATGGTGCAGCAGATATCCACCTGCAGCCTGTGGAGGGTCCCATGCTGGAGCAGGTGGATGCCCAAAAGGAGGCTGTGACCCTATGGGAAGCCCATGCTGAAGCAGGCTCCTGGCAGGACCTGTGGATCCATGGAAAGATGAGCCCACGCTGAAGCAGAATTGCTGACAGGACTTGTGACACTGTTGAATGCACCAACATTGGAGCAGTTTGTGAAGTGCTGTAGCCCATGGGAAGGACTCACATTGGAGAAGTTCATGGAGGACTGTTTCCCATGGGGAGACAGCTGGAGTAGGGGAAGGACACCTCTCCCTGAGGAGGAAGCAGCAGCACAAACAACATGTGATGAACTGACAGTAATCTTCATTCCCCTGCACCACTGAGGGGAGTAAAGAGGTAGAGAATCGGAATAAACTGAAATCCAGAAGGAGGGAGCTGTGGAAGGTGTGGGAAGGTGTTTTGAAGAGATTTATTTTTTTTTACTTCTTATTATCCTGCTCTGATTTTCATTGGTAATAATTTCAAATAATTTCCCAAATCAAGTCTGTTTTGCCCATGACAGTAAACAGTGAGTGGTCTCTCTCTGCCCCTATCTCAACTTATGAATCTTTTGTTATATTTTCTCTTCCCTGTTCAGTTGCAGAGGAGAGTGATAGACTGGCTTTGGTGGGTTCCTTGCCTCCAGCCAGGGTCAAACCACCACCACTGTGAGAGTAGGAGGCTCATTATGTGCCAGTACAACGCTGTTTCAGTCAGTGCCTGCTGAAAATATGGTAGCCAACAAGATCATGGTATTTTCCGTAAACAGGCTGAGTTTTTTTCCATTTGAAATTTGCTTCTCTTGAGGCCCTTTTCATCTCTGCATGTCTGCATCATTGCTATATTGTTGTAGTTAACCCCTTAGCCATTCTCCCAGAACAATGCTTGAAAATGGCTGTTTTCCCTTATGAGGCTGCGCAACATCAAGTGCTCAGTGTTGCAAACTGCATGGCACAGCAGGGGCAGATGACAAGAAACATAGTCCTAAGTGTACTGATGAACAGGTCAATAAGCTCATATAACCTGCTGTGAAAGAATTCAGAGGAAGGATGTACTAATGCACTGAAAATAAAACTTTCTTATTTAAACTCTAGGCCTAGTTTTATCCTGCTTGATTTTCAATATTTCAATTGGAAACCTGGCTTCCCTATGTCCTAATCCTACATTTTACAACCACTAAATCCCTCTGTATAATCCAGTGCAACTGGGAGAACAAGAAACCATAGAAAGTAAATAGCTCTTCTCATGTGGGTTTGATTTCTAATCTCAGCTTGCAAAGAAGCTATCTATGCATCCCTCATATTCTGGGCAAATTCTTCAGCTCTTGTATTTACATGCACTTTCTCTTCAACAAAACAATTAAAAAGCTTCAAACATCCCCTCCCTTCTCATTCCCCAACTTCAGCATAATTGTGAGAGAAAGGAACAAGCTCTAGACTGGGAATACAAAAGAATGAGTTAGGTCACAAGAAGGGTGTGACGATTGCAGAAGAGTAACCAGTGAAATACTCTTAGAATTGAAACTCAACATCAACTTTCAGCCTGTGCTTAATGAAGGAACCAAATATATCAGTCAGACACCCAGTGGGAGGAAAAAAAAAGGAGAGATGCACAAGAATGCAGTAGGAGAGTAAGTATATTTCATTAAGATCTAAAGATATTTCTTCCCATTATTTTCCTGTCCTACCAGTAAATGGAGTTTCAGGAGAAGGAACAAGTTATTTGCCTCATGCTCCTGCCCACACCATAAGGCAAATAAGTCTTTTTCTCAGTGGGTGCTCAACTCCTACCACACATTGGACCAGATTTGACATGTTTGTGCACTTTAGATAACCAATCAAACTCATACCATGCCAGAATTTAAAAAAACGCTGTCAGTAAGAGGAAAGTCAGTTGCTCTGCACAAGTGCCCATGAGACAATAAAAACCTTTTACTGTTTCTCTCACTTCTGGCAAGGTTCATTTACTCCATGTCTTTTCCATCTGGCACAACCTAACTGTACCTTATTACCTTATATTCCTTTCTTCTCTCCAATCCTCATTTGCAAACATACTTTGCTCTTTGCCTTTCCCTTCTCCAGTTTCCCACATGAATCTTTCAAAGATTTGAATCTGTAGAGTATTCTGCAACAGACTGCAGATTTCGCAGGATGGGTGAACAGTATCCAGCAGACTGTTCCCCAAGAGTGCATAGGATCCATTTATAACTACTGATTTTCTCTGAGTTCTTCTTAAAGTGTAGTATTTACATGCTGTCTCATTCTCAGAGCATACATCTAAACATCTAAAGTCTCGGTCTAGCCCTAGACTGAATCCCACAAGAGGTAAAAAGAGTCAGCTTGAACATCTTAGTTGCCTTAACCATTACAAATTATCAGTAAATAACCTAAAAAACTATTTCCTTCTTAAAACTTCTCAGATCTACAGCAGACTTGGTCAGAATTATGGCCTTGCTACAATAAAGAAAAGAAAAAAAGATGTCTCAGGGCAAATCATGTAATTTTGTCATTAACATTCAGCATGAAGTTTCTGTTTGCAGAAGATTTTCTTCTAAAATAAAATACATGATGAGGTCGTTGGTAGTTTTCTCCCAGTTTTGCACTGATTAGCTATCTCGAAGATAATGAAAGTATTCCTCATGCACAAGTATTAATCCCTGTACATGAATAATTTCATCCAAGGTAATAATTCTGTATTTCTAAAGTCACTCTTAAATTCAGGTGTTTATAAAATCATAGCTAAAACCAGGATCAACTAGATCCATAAATGGGAAGATCAGTAACTAACTTTAGATGTAAAGTAGTCAATAAAGTTTCTTCAAATAAAAATCTTCACTGAAGTCTAAGATGAATGCAGCAAGATAATGCAAGGTAGTTTAACAAAATCTGCCATTTGTTTTCCTGGTTCCTCACTCAGCTGATCTGCTGCTGCCAGAATAATGAAACTAGAGACAGTCCTATTTAATGAAAAATTTATAGTCTGCATCCGGAAAAAGATCATGTTTTGGTTTGTCATGTTACATGGCTCCAACAACTGAAAATTAAGGTGCTTTGTCTTTTTCAGTCAAATTGCATTTTTTTCAAGAGATCAATAGTCAATTGTTCTAATTTTGTCAAAAATGTGGTAAAAATGATTCAATGACAGAAAAATCACACAGAATTCACAGTATTAAAAAAATTATAAAATTTGTTGAAGAGTAGTCATAAACACACACTTTAATTTCTAAACTCTAATCCACTTGAAATTAACTTTTTCCCTTGAAAGTAGATATAACACATATATGCCTTTCTGCATGAAGCTAGAAGTTGTTGTTCACCTTAAATAATGACACAAAGGCACTTTCTGCTAAAAACAAAATGTGACCTTTTTCAGTTTTACTGATTGCCTTTGAAGAGAAATAAAATGTCACTGCATCTCATGACGTTTGCTGGTAACTCATGTGAATCAGAAAGATATTTCTTTCTCTCAGTGGGAGACTGAGGTCTAAGCAACCTTTCGTAGATCATAATACTGAAAAAGAAATCCTTTGTTTTAGTTATACAACTAAGTTTCTTGGATGCTAAGTGAAAACAAAAACAAAGCACTAGAGAACAGTTTTTGAGTGCCTTTCTAATAGTCAAAACATGTGGAGGGGAAAAAAACCCACCAAAACAAAACCAAACACACGCACACAAAAAAAAAAAAAAAAAAAGCCAGAAAACAACTTTCAATTAATTTCCATAGGTTACAGACTCCTTAGTGCATGTGTTAGGGACAAGTTCTGTTTCATATCTGCCTGAGTGTTAGCTCCTTATTCCAGCATCTCCTATTGAGGACTTAATTTGACTCCTGCTTGTTAAAGCCTAGTGTGAAGCAGACCAAAGCACAACAGCAACCAGCATCTCAAGGCTGGTTTTAAGCAGGAAACTGAAATCTGTTCATATATATAAAAGCCTGCCACTTTTCATAAACAAATTCTTTGCTATATTTGCAGTGGAAGTTTCTGACACCAATGTATTCTTAATGTAGAGTTTACTCTATGCAAAGATTCACACAGAACGAATAACAAATGCCAGCATGAACCATCAAGTGACTCTTCATGGATTTTATTACTTCATTATTTCCACTGGGTACTCCAAGAAACAAAAGGTCAAGGTATCAATAACCTCCTGTAACACCAAGATGGAATTCAAGGGAAAAAGAGAACCCTGGTCTTAAAGGCTTTATCCTTAAAGGTTGGAGCTGATTAAAAAAATACATTTCTCTCCTTTTCTTTCCTCCAGGAAAGTTGTGTTCAAGTACCTTAACTAATTACAGGGAAATTGTAAAACTACAGCATTCTATTTACTTAGAATTAAACTTTTCATCTTGATTCTGCTTTTAAAAGCAGAAATTCATCTACTTCCAGGTTGGTTGGCTGTTTTCCACCAAAGAGTAGGGTGTATTCAGCAGTTCCACTCTAATGCATTGACATTATTGACAAAGTTTAAAAACTGTAGTTATAAAAAGGCAAAGATAAAGAGAAAATGCAATGATTCTGGATTTTGTCCATTTAATTTAGTAAGGAAGAAAAATAGCAAAATTAATTAACAATTACATAGAAAGCCTATACTTTTTTGCCCTCACAAGGAGTTTTCAGGGAGGAAGACACAAGCTCTGTTTAGAAAATGTGATCAGCTCTGAACAGAAGGTTTAGGCCTCCTCTCTGGGGTACACTGAGCAAATATCTCTGTACCACATATGATCCAAACAGACAGAATTTTCCTTAGTGATGTTTCCATTTTAGTTTCCAGCTAGAGGGTGCTCAAAGAGGTAGATTAGTTCTTTCAGCTTTTGTTCTTCAGCAATCTTGTTATTCCTCTGCTGATCTGTATCAACACAGTACCACATGGAATATGCTGGAATACTCCAGTCTTGCCCTAAGAGAGCCCATATGTGCCCAATGGCAGAACACACACCATGTGGAGATGGTCATGAGAGTCTAATTGCATTAGCATTCCCTTTTGACCAAAGTCAACACACTGTGTCTGGTTACAAGCCTCTCTTGTTCAGCTTGAAAGCACACTGGATCTGCATGTGCAGAAACATTGTTCTCTCCATAAGGTTTTACAGTTCTTACTGCTACATATGATTCTGACACGGGAAAAGTATAACAGTCATGGTGGGCTCATGCTTGAAATCTAATTTCTTGCACCTTGCTTTGCATAAGCTCCACTGAATGTTCAACATGATAAATGTGATGTTTTAAACATTTCTTAAAGGTTTGCAGGACCAAGGGCACTGAACTACAGATGAATGACTAAACCTCTGTCTCTTAGCCTCTCTTGTATGAGAGTTTGTTTAAAAATTTCAGTGGGGCAAAGGAAAAATGAAAGGGTTTTGCCAGTCCTCTATTTCCGTTTTTTTTCATAGATATGCATTAAATGGTAAAGACAGTTCCTACCATCATAAAAACATGTGTGCCATGGTAGTTTATATTACTGGTAATGGCAATTTTATCCAGTGCAACTCCCACCTGTTCTAGAAAGATGGGCAATGGAGACGCCAATAAATTTATCTTGACAGACTATGATCCAGGGCTGTCCTAACCATAATCTGTAGTTACAGATTTATGATCCTTTCTAGAGAATTAGCAATAAAATAGCTACCATAATTATTAATGGTTTACCTACATTGCACACTAGCATACAGCTCAAGACCTCCAAACCAGCTCTAAATAACCTTGTTTAGTCAGTATTGGATATAGTCTAAACACCTTGAAGCAGGGCAAATTAGCCCCCAGGAGCTCTGTGCTTCCACTTAGCATGAGCTGGAGTATGTAGACTTACCCCTAGTTTAACACTTGTGCTTGCCTGGTTTTTTTAACCTTGTGCGTACCTGTTTTTTAAAGGATAATAAATTTTAAGTATAGACTTTGCTTTTCTTTAAGATCATGTATAAAGCCAAAATAGCAAATGAAAAAGGTTTTAAATGCATCAGACATTTTACCATTGTTGAAGGTCACATTGCCAAAGTCTAAGGGAGAGGAAAAACCATCATAAACTTATGTGTGGTCACATTGCTCTTCTTTCTACCTGCTTTGATCTGTTTGCAATGATTTATAAAACTGTTAGGAGCTGCATACATTAACCAAACTATCCCATTATAGCTCTCATTGTGCTAACTAGTTATCACTAGTGGCAGCAAGTTAATGAATAACTCATGATTGAATATCAATATGTCACCAGACAATATTAATTCAACTCAATCACTTTTCTTAAGCATTTTCAGTTC
Organism: Acanthisitta chloris; assembly: GCF_000695815.1. Lineage (NCBI taxonomy): Eukaryota > Metazoa > Chordata > Aves > Passeriformes > Acanthisittidae > Acanthisitta > Acanthisitta chloris. The sequence continues at coordinate 57,349 of NW_008678699.1, forward strand.
AGAAGCAACATAACTGGAAATACATTGGTTTCTGCCATTGTGTTCACCCCCTTCTTCGGTTAAATGTCTTCGTGAAAATTTTCTGGTTTTCCTGTAACCCTATCAGATATCTGAGTATTTAAAGCTTCTATCATACAACAAATTCTATTTCCTATGATAAAATGGTTTTTTTAGTAGAAATGCTTTTATCCTCTATAAATTAGAAAATCCATCCTTAAACATCTGCAATATAAAAGATAATTCAACTAAATTAATGGCAGCTGTAATCTTTATGCATAACAAAGAGTATCTGAGTCTCTCTGCCAGAATTTCAACTCCTTTTTATCTAATTGTTTGTTCTTCTTATATTTGTCCCTTCAGCATAACAATTAAATGCTGTGTTCTCCTAGGCAGTCTGATGAAGCATTCATTGTGCTCAGATGCTTTAGTTGGGAGAGAAAAGAAGGGAATGAACCTTAAGAATTGTATCGGTTTCATTTATTTCAGAGAGGATTATATTAGGATACAGTATGGATCGATTGTCTTCAATAACAATGCCCTTTTAAACACTGATGTGAATCATTACTAGAAGATCAGAAATTATCACCCTCTATCTGCACTCCACTTGTTTTTTTTCCTAAACTGCAACTAGTCAATTGGTATCAGGTCATCCCTTGTCTTAACGTAGTAGCTTGAATTACAGAAATATCCTGTCATTTATCCCACCATCCTAACTGTTCCTCAAGCACAGTCCTGGCTTCTATTTTAATATGTCAGATGATCCACTGTTCAGCCTGATGCACACACCCATCACATACCCTTCTAACAGAGATGCAAGTTCTATTGGTAAAGAGTACTTCTCTACTACACTAAATGGAAAGAGCAGCAGAGCCCCAGATGAATGGCTTTTCAGAACCAGACCTACAAATGAAAGAAGCCCTTATAATTCTTACAGCTAATGGACATTTTTCCTTAGCTTGCAGCAGCTTAAATCACAAGAACCCACAATTTTTGCTTCAGAATATTCGAGTTTTGTGCTTACTACTATTGTGTGAGCCTTCTCTGCCTGCAGCGTGCATCAGAAAGGAAGTGAAGGCTATAAAACTTATCCTACAAACTGGTACTTAACATTTACAGCCTTTGCCTAAAGCCCCTGTGCACTATGATGTGAAAATATACTTTCATAAATGTTTTATCTGCCACTCTGGCTGCCTCCTTTCCAACAAAATCAGTTAAAGGAGCAAGTATGCAAGCCAAAGAAATGGAAAAAATGAGGCAAATGCTACCCCCAACATTTAAAATTGCAAGATTAGTCCATACTGCCTTTCATTCAAAAGGTATAAAGAGTAAAAAAGAACTGCTGCACATATTTGAAGCTCTCTGTTTTAAGTTGTGCTTTACTGGCATATCTGTAACAGCTGTATAATTATACTGTCTGTATAATCAAGTTCCTTCATGGCATACTTCCCAAAGCAGCAATTTTGCATCAATGTTTGGTGAATTACTATATGCTGAATCCATACACAGCCTTAGAATCAGGTATTGTGTTTTTGCTGGAAAGCAGTACAAAACACTTCCCCAGAACACTCACCAGCTACACACAGTAGTGTGAGCACATTCACTCTGCTTCAGACCCAAAGAAAATACCTCAGTTTAAGTCACCTTCAGCATTTTCCCTGAGCCCCAAATTTCACAAATACAAGGCAGGGAGTGGTTTGCTCAGTCCTGAGCTAGAAGTCTTGATCTTCTCAGTCATGCTGCCTGACCTACATGAGACTTGCTACTCATGCCCTTTGTTGCATCTCACTTTCTGCTCTGCACTAGCTGGCACAGTAGGAGCAAGAATAGTACACAGCTCTCTGCTATTCATCCTGGCTTAGCATCTATTTATGTATGGAAAAAGTGAGACAAAATCAGCAAGATCCTATTTAACTTTGACATCAAACTGGCAATACTTCTACATAAACAAGCATATAGGATCTGAAATTTATGTTGAACCAACTGAGAGTGAAACAACCCCAAGACAGGGATACAGCAGCCAAAGCAGGTAACAAATGAGAAAAACAGAAAAACAGAGGGTGTTAACACTTGCACAACACTTGAAATCTCTGTTTCATATGGATAGTACATAATTCTGCAAGCAAACATTTTATGACTTCTCTTGAATTCAATCCATACAAATTCAAGACTTTTTAAGTATATCTTGGCCTGAGAGTTGTTCTTTCTAGTTGTATTTGGTTGTTGTTCTTTACTAATCTAGTTTTATGATTCACTGGGATGCCTGCCTTTAAATATACCTTCAGGGGCATCTGGTGCTGTGGCTTGCATCTGACATGATCAGAACATCTCAAATGCTGACTTTGAACCGCATTTCTTTTTATTTGGATAAGTATTACAAAAAGGAATAGGCAAGAGCAAGCTTTTTACTTCTGAATTTCTAGTTCTGATTTTCTAGATTATTCCCCAAACCTGCCAGCAAGAGCTGCAGTGATAAACCACAATGAGGAGGGATGGTCCTGTATTCCTTTTACAGATGGTATGACTATTTTGGTAAACACTATGAAAGCAGTCTTTAGTCTGCTCCTGCTTTTTCATATTGTTTTTATACTGAAAAGAAGGTAGAAAAATTAATAGGAGCTCTCCTTTTGAAGACTATTATCAGTTAGCAGGTGGAGATACTTAGAATGCATCTATTCCCTCTGCCCACACAGGGACAGAGTCAGCACACCTGTATGCCAGAAAGGTCATAGGCAGCTGCCTGTTAGTAACTGCTAATACCCCAAAATTCTCTACACTATCCTAAAACCAAGCCAGCCCAGGACTAGTGAATTTATGACAGTTTAAGACAGGATACTTCAGGAGGATGCTGTGGAACAGCTCTGGGGTGTATTTATAGTTTTCACCTCTGTCATCTAACAGAAATAGTACCAAAATAAGTTCTTAGAATCAAACACCTGAAGATTTAGCTTTATTTAGTCTTCAAGTGAATTTATACAGATAGAAATAGGCTTTATTATTTTTGAATAGCAATATCTACACAGGAATTAAGGGTGATTTTAATTAGCCCATTTTGAATTCATGTATATACTTATTCCCATGAATTTCTATAAATGCTCTTGCATACAAGCCTTTAGACACATGCTTGATTCTGACTGACTTCTTCTGGACTCTGGTTGTCCTAGTAAAACTGTCTTAATGACTGACATGTTTCTCATTGGCTAACAGCAAGGGAAGGGAACACAGGTTCTCATGAATGGCAGAGGCACGTGAGTGAAGGATGTAACAAGAGCAGCAGAGCAGCTCACCTTATAAGAGGTGCTGCAACTTGTATCATGAAAAAGTTGTCTCACTAGACAAAGAGGTTTGTGCATTCATGGCTTGGCTTGCCCATTCCCTCTACAGCATTGCTGTTCTCCTCCATGAAAGGCACAGAACCATCACAATTACAAAACTCACTCATCCCTAATCATTAACATATTTGACATGTTTCACTACAGAAATCAGGCTGAATGGATTTTCCTGGTGGTTTTTGCTTTCATAAAGCCAGAAGATCAGAACTAGAGCCTCCTCTTTTTTCAGAGATCACATCAAGAAGAATTGAACTGCAAATAGCATACCTTCTATTCCAGGGTAAAATGGAGAATAAAGGCACAAACTCATTTTATTTGACTTGTATTGAGTGAACCGATTTAATTATTTTGGTGCAGGTTTGAGTAGCATGTTTTATTCAGTGCCATGCACATTCCAACAGACAGGGGGAAAAAAAGCACAACATTCTCCCCAAAAAAACCAAAAGTTCAAGATAGGATATGCCTCACAATAGCTGGACTCTCTATTTTGTTTTACAAAGAAATCAGACAGGATATTCTGTATTCATGGGGCCTGTAACATCACTGCGTGGATGTGGCTATTGTATCCCAGTTGTGTTATACTACTTTTGCCCCCTGTGACAAAAGAGTCAGTAGTGCTATAACTTATCATTGCCTTCCAATACAGTCTGAGCACCTCAAAAGTCACATCTGAGCTAGGATAACCTTGAAGCAGCTGTACAACAAGGAAAATAGAAAAGACAAAAGCCCCTTACAAAACAGTAAAAGTCAATCATCTTTGGACACAAAGTCAATTGTTGTTGGGCAACACAAAGGAAAATTAGAAAGACTGTGCTTGGTTTGTTATTCCTCTTCACTGAGCATCACGACTGCAGAATCAAGTTCAAAAGTCATTAAAATGTGTTTTTAAAAAAAACAAAACACCAAAACCACCCACTTTTTGTTCAAAGGAACCTTCAATTATGTCTAAAGCAAAAACAAGAAGAAGGAGGCAGGTGGAAAAAAAAATCCTCCTGCTACTGAACGTAACACTGATGGATTATGTTATTTTTTAGGAATTACTTAGGTTGGAAAAGACCTTTAAGATCATCAACTCCAACTGTAAACCTGACACTGCCAAGTCCACCACTAAACCATGTCCTCAAGGCCCATATCTACATGTGTTTTAAATACCTTCTGGGTTGGTGACTCAATCAGACTCAGCCTGATCCAATTGCCAGTTTTTCTGTGAAGAAATTTTTTCTGAATATACAATCTAAACCTTCCCTGGGACGACTTGAGGCCATTTCCTCTCTATCTCTCGTTCTTAACCATTTCCTCCTGGTTTGCATTCTCAGTACCATAAATCGTAATTCAGCCAATATTGACACCAGTAACATTGTTTGAAAACAGTGCAAAATTTCAGATATCAAGGTTCCTTAAAGGTTCCTAAGTCAGATGAAGTAATGTAATAGGTTTCAATATCTATGTTACAGTAGGTATTGCACAGAGGTGAACAGCTGTGCTGAAGCTATGCATTTTGACATGACCTTGATATTTTTCATTCAAACTGGAAAACCAGAAAGACGCAATTATGGTAGGTCGGTTTTTTTCCTTATAAAAAACAAAAGCAACACACTTTTTTAAGTAGGAGTGTCAGGGAGCAAGTTGAAGATCATTAAAACATGATCGTATTAGAACAACAATATACAGGTCTCTCTAACTGCTCTCTGCTGTCACAAGTGCAAGGTGAAAGTGTGATAGCCAGAACAGGTGTATTAGTTGAGTTTGAATGTTTTCAGTTACAGCAACTTCCAGGGCCAATACATTTAAATGCCGGGTTTCTCTTTCAGCTTCCTTTTTTTTAACAAATCTTTACATAAAATCAGAAAAAATATTATCAAATAAGAGTTTTCAATAAATTTGAGATCCTGTCCCTTGCTGACCTTCTGACTTTGCTCTTAAGTGTGTTCGTATAATCCTTCAGCACACTGTGTGTGATAGACATCAATCCTGAAAATTCAATTCCTCTCATAACAGCAAGTAATAACAGGCTAATTGACCTGTCATTCCCACAGGCTTCTTTGATCACTGAAGCTGTATATATATTCTACCATGTTTAAATTTAACACTGAATTAATGTTTTGTTACTGCTTGTTATTTGTCTACGTTGATGAAAGCAAAATTAATTCCTCAGTAAAAATCATAAAGAATTAGAAAAAAATTCTCTGTGACTTCTAATACAACTTTTTGGATGATTATGGAGTTCTATTAACAGCTACGAAATCAGGAATTTATGCTTTGTTTACAATCTTTATCTCTTATCTAATGTGAGTCAGAACTCATTAACCATTAAACCAATCATTAAACAATCTCTTTCCGGGAAAAGTGACTTTTTTCCTCACAGAAAAATTCAAAAAAAGAACAAAACAACCTGCCGAGTTATTGTTGTGATTAACTAGAATAAAGTTAATGATCAGATGGAAAAGGTTGTACAGTGTTTTCCTCTATTCAAACAGAAACCCTCCAATCTAACTCTATCCAAAGACGAGGAAGTCATAAACACCAGGCTTGAGTTCAGAGCATCCAAGACAGAGCTCACTTTGCTCTATTCCTTGTTTAGATGTGTAGGGGTGTTCCTGTGTGAGTAAAGACATGGGGAATGCCCCACAGGGAAGTTCGACTCTGCTTTACATGCAGAGACAAAGGTGTAATCAGCTTTTATTGATGTAGGCTCCTACAATCCAACCCTGCAAGCTGCTTGTGACTTACTGCATGTCTTGATTCACAGCTCTAAGTAAGTCCCAGATGTGCAGAAACATTTGAAATAATGAAAAACAATTATTCTGCAAAAGTCAGTTGCAGGAAGTTACGGTGTTTCGGTTGCATATAAGCTTCCCTTCAGCACCAAGACCACCCAGAATATCAGACATATTCCTCCATCTCCAGCACTCCATTAGTGCATCACAAAGAGCAGCTAGTAAGACAGAGACACAAGACTTGGGAGGCCTGGTGTTTATTGTGCCAAATCCCAGACAACCCATATGGCCTCTGTCACTCATACACAGCTAGAGGTGCCAAAAATTCTTTATTAAAGCATGCAGTTAAAGGTTTTGACTGAAAGGAAACTGAGGCAGAAGAAAAGTTATCTGTAGACTTGTTTTAAGAAAAAATATACAAAAAAATCAACTTTCTGGCTATTGGGCACTGAGGCTCAGAATGAGACATTCTCCTGGGCCTCTGTCCCAGTAAAAGTTTGCTTTCATCCACTGGAAGAGCAGCTTCCACAGAATATACCTTACAGAAATAAGATCTACCTGTTCATGCCCAGCATCTGACTTGGTGTCCCCTACTTGCTCTGGTGGTTTCCCTGTCACTGGGAGTTATTTCTTACCTTACCGTTCACAGAAAAAACACTTCCCTACCAACTCTTCTGTCTCAGACAGGTCTCTGGTCTTGCCCCCTGTCTCTCAGCCTTGGGAAGCTCTCTCACACCTTGAGCTACGTGGCACTTGAGAGGTTCATTAATAATTTCTCTGCTTGATTCTCAGAATATTAGATTTTAAACAACCAAAATGGAGAATTTATTTGAACAGAGTCTTGCCAGCATCCACAGTAAGAACTTTCTAGTTTGCACACCGAAACAGTCAGGTGGGCAGTCAGGTTGGGTAGCTGTCATGCTGAATCCAGGACATGTTGGATGGCCACTCTTTTAAACTCCATTTCATATTAATGGGTCTGTAGCCACAGCTTTGAAGAGTACATGGTCAAGATATGTATAGATAGTGCTATCAGGAGTGACACAGATGCTGAACACAAGCAGACAACTAATTAATTGCATGCAGATCAATTAATACTAGAGGGGACATGCCTGGCCTGTGTCCTCAATCAGCAAAGTGAATAAAGTGCCTACCCACAAAATCCATGAGAATGGATGCAACATACTAGTCATCTGTGACAGATTAAGACCAGGCACAGGAAGGAAAAATTGTACATGACTTCCCCAAGCAAACAAGAATGTCTAAGGTCAGCTGCTACAAGTCCCTGAAATGTTCTTCCCCTGACATTCTGGAGGAGATAGAAAGGGAAAGCACCTTGGTCTTCAACAGTTAAGGCCAACTCAACCACTTCATGAGTCTAAGAATCTCTTTCTTTAACGTACTCAGAGGCCCCTCTTCAATAAATGCTGCTTTTCAGTGAGCGCCGAGCATACTGAAGGTTAAGTGTTAGTCTCTTGTTAGGACAATATGCAATTTTCCTATCTGGAGTTTCCTTATTGTTGGAGGATACAATATTAGGGAGGAGAGGGAGGGTGGACTTGTACTGATTAATTGAATTAATTTCCAGTGTAATTAAAATACATTATGTACTACATATTTTATTACAGAACTACAGAATGACATGCCCTCAACAACCACATTTCTATTATAAGATTTCCTCCAATTAGTGCCAGCACAGATAGCTGCTGAACACAATGTACAGCCAGACAGGACTTGCTGAGAGGAAGAAAGGGGTAAAGCCAGCATGAAAAGCACTGTGCCTGGCACACCACGGGGTGATCCAGTGTGCCTCTGGCTTCAGGAAGAAAACCAAAGAACGGGTGGCTGTTCATTGTAGGCCTGACTTACAGCAGCAGCCAGTGCCAATGCTGGTTATTGGTCCCTCTGCCAGCCTGCTGGCAGCCTTGTGGGGCTACGGCATGAAAAACATCTTAGCGTGCTGGCTGCCTCCTAACTACCAGATAATCTAAAGTAATGACCTCACCCATAGGCCTGGTCTTTATTTTGAGTACCAGCTGTGCGAAGGTATAACAGTCAATTGCTGTAGTCTTGTGCTAAAACTGTACTAATCTTCAGATTTTGAACCCTTCACCACTCTAGCTCCCCCTCAAAAAGAAAATGTCTGGTTTTACTGCAAGGTGATTTCACATTCATTATTTCTGACACAGTAGCACATACATGCTGCATTCATGACTCTGTTCTACCATCCACATTAGCAACATTAGCATCCTCACCAGATAATGATGTCTGGATCTCAGGGAACCACTTGCCCTCCCAACTCTCTGTCCTCTGAGGATCATTTCTGTTGTTGAATCAGTTGCATACAGGATAGAGAACAAGACTTGAAAACAAAATCATGGTAATTTTATAGATTGCAAGAAAGCAGGAAGGAACTGACAATCCCTGCTCCTCAGTATTCAAAAACAAGGATTAAATACTCTGTCTGTGTAATGGCAGAGGAGCTACAGGCACACAGGTAGCAGACAAGGTGGTCTGAGCAACTTGGGAGAGCAAATGGAGACCAGTCAAAGCACCATTCAACGCAGGCAAACATAAGCATGCAATAATAAATCATAAGATGCAGTTAACAGTTACTTCCAACCAACACAGTATGGCATCACTTATAAGTGAATTGCCTGGTGCAGGCAAGACTTTTTTACTCAAAAACAATTCAGCAGGGGATAAGTTGTATTGTGAAGCAAAGCTCTTAGACTAGAGGTAGCATGCCAAAGCCAAACTACTGTGAATCGCACCCTGAAATTTTTAGTGGAGTTATTCTACAACCTTTTGACATTCAACACATATTCTTTTCTAATTTTAGAGGTGTTAAAGAAGAATCTTGTATATGTCATAACCTGACAGCTGTGCAGGTGGAAAGATGAGTCATAGAAATATTATTCCAAAATTTTGGGGCTAAGTACTACAAACTTGATCCTTCATAGTTTCACATGCTGTAATCATGTAGATGGGTATTCTAGTTAAATGCTATCCAATTCTACAGAATACTCTCTTCCCATACAAATGTGAATAACTGTATTATGGTCGGGAAGGAGAGAAGAACCAGGGCCCTGTATATTTAAGTGTCTGTGTTGGATAACATATCCAGAACTGTTAATGCTTTCACAAAAATTTGGGATTTTATTTCATTTCAATATCCATTCTGTGAGAGCTGACAATCTGAATGTAATCATTGATGTTGTGCAGCCATCTGAAATTAAAGAACAATAAAGTTCTAAAGAGATGATGCCAGTCTTTCTTTCACCTAAGCTGTTAAAGAAGCAATAATTAACAACGTGTTGGCCCATATAAATCACAAAAGCACATCCTGTAAGAACAGCAGAACTTTTGCTTCAGACCTTAAATCAGTCCTTGCAGTGCTTATCTTTTAAATGCAGACTTCCTAGAACAGAGAGAGGAACAACACAGTAACTACTGAGACAACAGGAACAGATGTAGAAACAGTATGCAAATTTGCACATGAACCTCTTCTTCGTTAGTGGGACAGAGTCAATTCAGCTGTCGATTGTGTAGCTGTGCAGATCACATTTGATACTTATTACTACATAACAGAATATGCACAGGAGAAAATAACTCTGAGACATACAAAGCATTAGATCTGAATGCTAATCCAGAAGGTGGGTGGGTTGCAAACTAGAGCTCAGCACTAGCAGCAGGATACAGTATCTCTCTTCTTTTTTTCCTTCTCTTCTTTTACAGCTTCCATACCCTCAACTGTTTACTTCAATTTGCATTTCTGACCCAAGGCATCTCCCTTAAGCTTGCAAAACGTAAACTGCCAAGTAGGCAAAAAACAGTCAGATTTTAGCCAAACATTTGCTTAATGAAGCTAGATCACCTGGAGTTTTGCTTTACACTGTTTTTCACACACAGAGCAGCTATTCCATGTAGAGTCCCATCAGAAAGAGAATAATCTTCTATAAAACCAGAGGAGCTTCCTCCAGTGTCTGCTCATTGCCAACAACCCCATGGTTGCTGCTTTTTGACTGTCACTTCAAACTCTACCTTTCTAGTATTCATATTTGGTTCGACTAAAATTTCAGTTCAAAGGGCCATAGCTATCCTACAGACTGCAATGTGAAATAGGGATCTGAGCAAGCTTGAAATGAGAAAGTCTGATTATGATACAGCCACATGATGCTCAGCAGAGGATAATTTACCCTGTTTCTGAGAAAAGTAAATTACCCATGGTAAGCCTTGTACTGCTGTTGCAGCAAGATTTCTACAAATACCCAAGTTACCTCATTTCAAGCTAGGGTGGGAATCTATAAGCTATACTGAAAGCTGCACAGTCTCAGATGCTTTTCCCTTGGATGGATTATATATCAACAGTATCCAATTGTCATAGGAAAACACAAAGGCAGAAGAAAGCTTCTATCATTAAGTATTCAAATCCTTAACAATTCTATGGCATACTCAAGCCAGGTCACTCCAAGCACTCATGCAATGAATTGTAATTTTGCTGCTGAGCTTTTAAAACAAAACAGTTGTTAAACACCAAAACTGCAAGCAGGCTTCAACACTGCTGGCCTCCTGGGGAAGAAGAGTAATGATAGTACTTAATGAATTTACTTTGGTTTTGAGGATTGAACTCTACTTTGAACATCTGCCCACCTCGATGTGACATTTAAACAGCAAAAGGACTTTCGCCAAACACTGTTTTCAATCATGTAGCCTTACAGTGCTACATTCACTAACTGAGAAAGGTAATTTCAATGTAACTACATACATACACATGCACATATATCACTCTATCACATACACAAACATATATTTATAAAATGAAAGAGACTGTAGTTGCATTCATAAAGGCCAATTGCTGCAGAAGTCAGTGAAAAATGCTGCAAATGGCACAAAGGTAACTTTACTGATACATGAGCAACGAGCTGCATACTGATGTCAGAATTCAAGAACGCCTTCATACAAAAGTGGTTCGTTTCATTTTGGTTTTTTACAGACACAAAGTTTTCTTGTCAGTTTGCTAAGATCTTGCAAGTTCTACTATGCATTAGGAAGGATGTGTTCTCAGACACTGAACACCCACGTTGCCAACTACAAGGTATTTTTCAGAACAAGATAGTGTCATCTTCACTGAAGAAAAGACCTGTAACTATGAAGTTTTGGGGGCATTAATATTTCAAGGTATTATGCAAGGTACTGTAATATTTGCATTTTATATTATTTAGAAATTCTTCAGAAACTGAGTGGGATTTTCAGAAGTGATTATAGTTTGCACAAATCTGCTCTCTCCAGCTGAAAAGAATTGTAACACTGGCTTTGTTCATAGCAGAAGGAAAGGATGTTAAGACCTCTTGTAAAACCCTTAAGAGCTTTTCCTGAACACATAATTTACAATCATTTTACATTTGTTGCTGACAATGTAGATGGTAAGAATCCCCACAACCATTTTGTTACATATATAGTTTGAAAAACTTGGAAAAACAGACTTCTGTTTTAGCTATTCTGGTAGGGTAAGACAAACATAGGCCTATTCTTTTTGCAACAGATGTTGCATCCCCACTGGTTTTGTGACTACAAACCAAGTAAGAGTTAACCAAGGAGCTGCGTCAGCTTGAGTTATTGAAGAGCTGGAGTAAAAGGCCACTGGCCATGGTAATCATGCAGCAAATGGAGGTTATGTGTTCTTTGATGCTTTTCTGTAGCTTCTTCTTCAAGGAGATTAAAGGCATGGAGAAAAATTCTTGAACAGGAAATCTAGGCAGAAACTTTAAACAGAACTTGGAAACAGTTGAAAAGCCACAGCATGGAAAAAAGAGTCTGCAGAGAAGCAGATTGTAACTGGGCAGCAGGGACCTGCCTAAGCTTGCAAAAAATAGCCAAATATAGATAAGGCTGTGTGTGTCTAAGGATTTGTTGTTTTAATCTTTTTGCTTGCAAAACTCGTATGGAAAAACAAATCACATGCTGCTCTGTGCAAGCAGTTCCCTGTGACTGTACATGGTGGTTTGTGACAGATCTGGCAGCAGAAACCAAAGCTATTGCTCTGACCAGTCAAAAGCAGATCAAAAGGGAGTCAGTCAAAGAAACCCATCTGAAATAAAAGGCATACCTAGGTCTGATGCTAACAGGACATACTCGGAGAAGAAAGGAAAGGTAGTTTTACCTAAGGCTTTACTGCTTTACTAAAAGGCATGCCCACAAATACCATGGGAGCCTTCACAGGACAGCAGAGGTTAATTAAATTTGTCTTTTCTTTCAGACCATTCCTTCTGAGAGTTCCCTTTCCATAGAGTAAATCCTTCTTTTGCCCTTAAATGAAGGATCATATTTCTAGTCAACCAAGATAACAGATTTTCTTACTGTCTGATCTTCAGCTAGGCAATGGCCAGCAGTTCCAGAAAGCTCTAAAGGCAGCATTCTTTGTCCCTGTTTTGAAGCCACCAATATCCAGATCAAGAATAAACAGGGTAGAACTGTAAACAAAGGCAATCATCGCACAGGTGGCACCTCTCTGATGGAAGCTTCTGATTGGAGCTTCCTCCTATCACCTGACACCAAACACTTCTTCCAGATACAAAGCCTGCTGCTAGGGGTGAAACACAAAATTGTGTAGGACTGGAGAGCTGGGATCTCTCAGCAGTTGGTAGTATTTATCATCACAGCCTGGAATTTCACACAGCAGTGAAGTGCAAGGCAACAAAGAACACTGAAATATTTATGCTCGTTTGTCCTTCTGTCAATCACAAGTTTGGATTAACAACCTGATAGTTCCAAGTATTTTGTTACAAGAAAGAGCTGTGGGTGCTCATCATTGCTGAGAAGGAGGCAAGTTTTAATGTTTTCCGTACAAGACCATTGCCTTTGGGATATCTGAGAAAGGAATTCAGTCCAGTGTGTAACACAGTTAATGCATGGCTGGCAAATCCAAAAGATGTGCTGTCTTATTGCCATAGCCAAGCAACTGATTTAGCAGAACTTCAGAGGGACTGACACACGGCTAATAAAGACACAAAACAGGAAGCTGTCTGTAGTCCAAAGGACTAATTAAAATCTTATCTAGTTAATAAGAGAATGACATTAAGATAGGGAAATGCACAAATATAGTATTTAAAGACAAAATATATATTCATAGTATGAATGATTCCTTATAGTGCATAATGCTCCATACAAAAGCCAAAATATCATTGTATGCTACAAGAAAACACCACCCTGGATTTGTGCTGCTGCAACCTATTGCTGCTGTGTGCCAGCTGTGACTTTTACTCTCACCTGTACTGTCTCTAGGAATCCTCCTTGAGAGGAGGGCAAATAGCAACAGGAGTCCTTGCAGTGCTGGAACTGGTCACTGGAACAAAGCAGTCAGCAAGGGAAAATTCCAGCAGGACTCACCTGCAAAGAGGGTGGTCACCTTCATGTGGGGTGTAGTCAGCACGGCCTGCAAGCCACCTCTGCTGTCAGTTACTGAAGTGCTGGTTGGTGGCAGAGAATAAAAACAGGCCAGCAGCCTACAGAATCCCTCTGTGGGGAGACAGAAAGGAATACTCTGCAGTTTTTCAAATGCAGGTCTGCTACTATTACAGCAGCTGGACTGTGACAAAGAGGTCTCTGCCAGTGTACAACAATGTTTAACTCTTGCATTTTCCAAAACTTTTTGGGGTTTCTAAAAATTAGTCAAACAGCAATCTGGATATTCTTCATATATAAGTATGAAAAACTTAGAGGAAAGGAGAAGATTTTCAGAATGTAGTTATTTAAATGAACATATAAATAAATAAAAAAAACAAAACTGTTGCCTGAAGTCCTTTTCCTTAAATTGAAAAAGTATATATGTGTAAACCTATCTAAAAGTTTAATCTTAGCCTGGAAGGATAGTGCCCTCTGGTGATAAAAATGTCATGTTATTTGGAAGTATGAAGTTAATCTCTTGTTTTTTATTTATGACCCTTCTAAGCAGCTGCATTAGACTACTGAATTGCCAAAGCTTTGTTTTTAAAATGTGCTTAATTAAGAAGCTTTAATTTGTAGTCAAGAAACCTAACCGTGTGATTGCAAAAATCTAACAAATTAATATTTTCTTACTTGATGAATACAGCTACTGACCGATTCTGCTACTCTCCAATTCTTAGTATTCTTTAAGGTTCACAGGCATTTTAGAGGTGCAAGAGTTACACACTTTCTGATTGTGCCTTTTGAGAATAAACAGGTTTAACACCCAGTTATTGACATGCTCTTGTTCCCAGTAAGTTCATTTGGTTAACTACAGGAAGGAAAATAAGGATATGTTCAGTGTTCTACTGAATATCCCCCTAACTCATTCAAATGCAAGTAAATATGTAAATATCAATAAAAAAAATAAAAGAGCAAATATTCACAAATTGAGGAATCTTGCCCAAGAAGTAATGAAATAATGAACCTGTAAAAGGATCAAGATACTGATTATATTCCCTGCATCACAATGATAACCAGTATTACTCAGTAATACTCGTCCTAGATAAGTATGCAGAACTTAACTAAATACTGTGCAATTACTGTAATCTTCATTTCATCTCATTTTATATCATAGTTTATTGTTCTCTAAAATATCTAGGTTGCTTCAAATATTGCTGCTACAAGTCTACTTCGCTCAAACCAGAAGTAAAAAAAAGGGGGATGAGGACACTGAGAGAAGCAAATTCCTG
>NW_008678699.1:72088-75511 GCF_000695815.1 Acanthisitta chloris
GTGAGACAAATAATTAGAAACACACAGCATCAGAGAGTAAAAAAAATGTGTATTTCTGACTAAAGTCAATAGATGCAGTGTTCTACTCACCCATTACAAAGGAGTTCATTGGCCAAAAGCAGCAGGGACCTGACTCAGTTTCTCCCTGTAGAAGTTCCTGCTGTTACCTGCCATCCCCTGTATTGCTACCTCTTATTTTCAAATTATGGCAAATTAGAAACACACAGCATCAGAGAGTAAAAAAAATGTGTATTTCTGACTAAAGTCAATAGATGCAGTGTTCTACTCACCCATTACAAAGGAGTTCATTGGCCAAAAGCAGCAGGGACCTGACTCAGTTTCTCCCTGTAGAAGTTCCTGCTGTTACCTGCCATCCCCTGTATTGCTACCTCTTATTTTCAAATTATGGCAGTATTACAAAAGTGTGTGCTAAATGACATATGTTTCATATCTTTGCTAGGTTTCAGGGGGAAGGTTAGAAGTATGCTGTTTAATCCTGGTTCCCTATTAGCTTTTTTGTTACCAAGATGAGAAGATTTTTGTGTCCAGTTTTTGTTTTTCTAGCAATCAATATATTTACAAATATTGGAAAAACCTATGTAGCCTTCTCCTAAGTCTGAAGACTAAAACATTAGAGAAAGAGAGGACATGCAAGGGGAAAGAAGACAATGAAGGTCTTCATACTGAATTTGTACCTGCAGTCTATAAAGATATTAGAGGGGGAGACTAATTCATCATATTAAGGCTCCCAGATCCTAGTGCCATGGGAGCATCTGCTGAGAAGACTGGTAAGGAAAATGTCTTTTGAACTCCTTATACTAAGAAGCAGCAGCAGTTAAGACACAATTATATAAACGCTGATGTGAACCTGCCTGTGCTCGCAAAGAGGAAACCTGAGTGATGGAGAAATCCCATAGCCTGTGCCAGATATGACATTTCTAATCACTAACCATGTCTTGTACCGAATATTTCCAGGCATTCAGACTGCAATTCCTTTGAGACTTTTTTGTTAATATTTTTCCACAGCTGTGTGCCCAGAACAAGAACCCGCCTTGAGGAAGAGATTAAAGAAGGCTAATTCTGCCTTGGAAAAGGGTGGAAGTGTGACAGTGAATAACAGGAAAGCCCTGGAGAGCTGAACCATGCTGCCATGGCAATTGAAGGAAGCATTATCCACCTTCCCACACACTGCAGCAACAGCCGCAGTTGCCCTTAAACTGTTCAAGGACTACACACTGCCTTTACAAAAAATTTTTCCTACACCACATGTTCTAGTGACCCAGGCAACTCCCTGTACCTACATGTACCAGTGCTGACGGTTTTAAATAGCTCCCCTCACAGTAGCACTTGAGAAATGAAGGACAATGGTAAATGACTGAAATGAAAGAAATTTCAGTCTCATTTCCCTTTTCCAGTACAGGTCTATCCAAATATTTGAGCAGATGTGTCTGTCCTACTGCCTTTTAGGAGCTCTGTGTCTTACAACAGATCTAGTTTTGAGAATTTGAAGACAGAGATTGTAAGAAAGCCAATTTTATCTAAATCTACACTAGAGAACAAGTTCAAACTGGCATTCATGTTCTATTTACAGTTTATACAAAACTAAATCTGCATTATGTAGTTATATAGATTTCTGTACATTGCCTTTCAAAATATAAGCAGTGATTCTGTGGAGGAAGAGCACATAGAACATAGATTTAAAAGTTGCGAATTAAGTGGCCAATAGAAATGTTTATATTATCCCCAGAGCAGAAAATTATTTAAGTGAAATCTCCTTCCATTTAACCAGTAATTCTTAAAAGTGATCATTGTGAAACAAGACCCAGTTCTGCAAATTAGTCTGCACACTGTCTTAAATGCTAGCACCTGTTTTCTAACAAAAATAGTTGGGTAAGATGTTCATAACATTGAGCAGTCAGGATCATGATGTTAAAAGCTTTAGCTATGCATTTAAATTTTCCATGAGCATTTGACATTTCCAAAATTTGTCAATGCTAAATAGATCAAGTGAAAATTAGTCTTTCTCATTTAAGTAACAGCAAGTACAGGAAAGAAAAGTATTTGAAATTCAAATCAGATCAGCAAGATCAAGTAATATGCACCAGAGCTACCATAAAGCTTTATATGCTGTCCACCAGTCATTTTGCTCTAGAGAGAGTTGCTCCATACATGGCACTTCTGAAACACATGGAACAGCAGCCATTGGCAGGATCAAGCTAGCTACTTCTAGAAAAATAACCTTCTTCCCTTCCTCCCCCATCCACAGCAGCAGAAACAGAGTATGCTCTGTGTGGTTTATATACTTGCTCCCCTTCCCACAGCAAGAGTATGGGTTAGGCAAGGCTTCAGCCTTCAGCATTGGTATATAGTACTACAGAGTATTCCACTGACCCTGTTATTCCTACTGTCCAACTCCCTTTTCCAGTTTCTGATTATTCATTGACTTATGTATAAGCTAAACACTTAAGAGTCAAAAGCTATCAACTCAAAAAGAAAAGCATCTCCGCAAAATTAAACTCAAGAGTACAAAAGACAAAGCTCATATCCATTGATCGCACAATGCAGACAGGAAATGTAACCAAGAGTTATTAACAATTTAAGCAGCATCATTGTATATTTTATGAAGGGCTTCTTTGAAACAAGGATTTTAAGGGGAAAAAGAGTGCTGTTAGTAAATAGATGAGAATACCAATAAAGGGTGCTCATGCAGACAAGATTCATTATATGTGAACTAAACTTCTGCAAGATCAGGAAAACAAGCACAGGAGTGCAGTACTTGAAGCAGTCCAAGAAGTTTGCTTTGAAAGAGGTACATCACTGGCAGGGCTGTTTTAAGTTATCATTGTTTTATTTGTTACATAATTATCATCATGATGAGGGAGCTGGCGGAAGAGTTTGCCAAGCTGCTCTCCATCATTTACTAACAGTCCTGGCTCACTGGGGAGATCCCAGATGACTGGAATTTGGTGAATGTCCCATCAATCCACAAAAAGGGTTGCAAGGAGGACCTGAGAAACTCCAGGCCTGTCAGCCTGACCTCAGTGTCTGGCAAAGTCATGGAGCAAATCATTCTAAGTGCGATCACACAGCACCTACAGGATGGACCAGGGATCAGACCCAGCCAGCATGGGTTTAGGAAGGGCAGGTCCTGTCTGACCAACCTGATCTCCTTTTATGATCAGTTGACCTGCCTGGTAGATGAGAGGAAGGCTGTGGATGTAGTCTACCTGGACTTCAGCAAAGCCCTTGACACCATCTCCCATAGCATACTCCTGGAAAAGCTGACAGCCCACAGCTTGGACAGGTGCATCTCTGATGGGTTAAGAACTGGCTGGATGGCCCAGAGAGTGGTGGTGAACGGTGCCGCATCTACTTGGCAGCAGGTCACTAGTGGTATTCTCCAGGGGTCAGTGCTGGGCCCAG
>NW_008678700.1:0-1031 GCF_000695815.1 Acanthisitta chloris
ATATGTATTATTATTATTATAATAATCACTGCCATTTACAGTTCACATTCACATCCTCACCTATTTCTCTCTGTGCACACTTGCACACATTCAATACCTCTTACCCCCCAAGTGCTTCAATTAAATGATTGGAAATAAGCTCCAACACTGCCTCATGATCCACTGAAATACCTTAATATTCACTGCCTTTCCCTCTCTCATTTTTTTTTGTGCCTGGCACAGCGAAGAAGTGATCAGACACTTGTTCTGTTGTTTCAGGCTGAAGGTAATAAATTCAGATGTAGTGGCTTGACTGCTGGAAGAATGTTTTTAGATTAAATATTGAGTTTTTCTTCTCTCCTGGTGCACAGTTATTTTCACACTGGGCAGAGATTTGTACAGGCAGAAACCTGAGCTGGTTTGGGGTTGTAAACCACTTTTATAACCTGCAGAAATAGCACCCTAGTTTGTACCAGATCTCTTCATTACTGAGCCTATTTTTCTACTGTGCTTTCTGCCTAATATAGCTTAATGGGGATCAGCTTTCTCAGAGTGGAGTAGTCAAGCTGTACCTAATATAGCTTAATGGGGATCAACTTTCTCAGAGTGGAGTAGTCAAGCTGTGGTTTATTAATCCCAGAATTCCTCAACAGTTTGGGTTGGGAGAGACCTTAAGGATCTAAAGTTCCAAATTATTTTGCTGTTTATATTAGATTTAGGCTCCTCAGACACCAAAATCAGATATTGCTTATATGCAAACATGTCCATGGAGTTATTTCCCAATGCCTGTGCCTGTGCCTGCCCTCCCTCTCCTGCGCTCACTGCTATTCGGCCTCATTTCATCTGCTGCAGGACTGGGCTGGAATGTTAATGTCTCTGCGGCCAGGGATGATTTATTAGCTCCCAAAGCCCTGCTCAGAGTGCAGGAAGAAAATACTGCATCCAGTGAGCTGCCTTGGCACTGCTCGAATAAACGAGGCCTGAAAGGCTCTTGTTACAGCTTTCTCCTTCCCATCCCTTTGTCCCCACCACTCCTCTGGCCCTGGAATTCC